>NC_134112.1:10257500-10395000 GCF_040939455.1 Microcebus murinus | reverse complement strand
CTAACCAGTAAGCCCCTGGGCCATGGGCGGGGTCCACACTCCTGGCTCAAAAGCTCCACTTGAGGACATAGAGCGGGAACCTCCCAGACTTCCTTCTCACTAGGCATCCAAACATAAGGTGGCCACTGCCACCTGTCTGGGGGACACCACACTCTTGGACAAAGGGAAGAAAGTGACAGCAGCCCCTGCTAAGCCCACTCCCAGGCTGGGGCTCAGTGTCATCTTCTTGCACCCTTCCCAGGCCTCTGGCTGGCCAGGGTTCCCTGAGTACCCCTGGGCCTCCCTGGCCCCCAGGCAGGGTGGACCCTTCCTGTAAGACTCCACCCTCCTGGAGGTGCCTCGAGCCCTGGCCCCAGGAGGCTGGGCAGTGTCCCAGGCCAGCCCCTAACCCAGGTACCTCCATTAGCCAGGAGTGCTTAGGCTGACAGAGCAGGTCCCAAATGGCCAGGGAGTGGCTCCCAGCTCCTCCTTCCCACACAGTGGACACCAGGGACTTGTCATCATGGCAATGCCTCCTAGTATGGGTCAGAAGACCCTGTGTTCAGGCCCCTCCCAAGCTACCCTGTGTGGCTTCCACACGCAGGTGCAAAGGCACTGCTAAGGCGGGAGGACTGGCTATGAGCCCAGAGTTCCCAGCACAGACACAGACCTGTGCTCACCAGCCGGGGGTGGCACAAGGCTGATGTCGTTCCTTTCCCCCTAAGTATCAGGGGTGGCACTTTGATGGTCTTGAAGCCCTCAGGGACCAGGCTGCCTCCAGCTTCCTGCTCTGGCATCTGGAATTGGCTATCTTCTTGATGCTTCGACATGGAGATCCAGCCATCACATCCAAGTCCCCAGCATAGAGAAAGGGAGGCTGCATGGTGAGCACCGGTTAGCTTTCTGCCACATGGCCCCAGGGAGGAAGGAGTGTGGGGTATCTATGGCGGAAGAAACGGAGAATGGTGCTGGGGACAAGTGTGGTCTCTGCCACTATGTCCCCGCAGTGCCCCACTCTTCTCTGGCCATCACTGCTAAGGAACCAAAGTCCATGGAGCACAAGGCAGTGGCTTCTCAGTTCTACTTTGTGATAGGTGTTAATATCTAATAGCTGCGAGGATTTATCATTGTTGACAGGCACAAAACACTATAATATAAAGATAATATGCATAAATACAGGACAGCCACTTTGAAGAACTGTTTGGCTGTTTTTTATAAAGCTAAACAAATACCTTTCCTATGATCTGCCGATTCCTCTTAGGTATTTACCCAAAAGAAATAAAAACATATGTGAGGGGGAAAAAAGAAAGAAAGAAACTTTTACAAGGGCATCTGTAGTAGGTTGATTCACAGGAGCTGAAAGTGGAAGCAATGCAAACGTCCATAGAGCAGGAACGTAGGTAAACAAATTGGTGTATATAAATAAAAAAGAATAACTTCTGGTACACTCAACATGGATGAATCTCTCAGACATAAACCTAAACAAAAGAAGCCAGTCACAAAGAATACACACTGCATAATTCCATTTCTACAAAATTCTAGAACTAATCTATGGTTGTAGAAACCAGCCAAGTGGCTGTCTCACTTCGAGGTCGGTGGTGCTGGGATTGATTTGGAGGGCCCAAGGGGATTTTCTGGGATGTTAGAAATGTTCTGTACCCTTTTGCAGTTACCTTTTTGCACAAGTATATACATTTGTCAAAAATTAGCAAACTGTGCCCGTAAAATCGGTACATTTTATGTAAATATTATTTACATGTAAGTTCCATGTCATTATGTGTGTAAATTATGCCTCATCTTAAAAATTACATGAAATATATGTTGTTATTGATATTCCACATGGAGAATACATGTTAGTCACATGGGACAGTCTTAGCAATAGATCAAGTATTAGGAGAAAAGGAAATCACAAAAAAATTCTACAAAAGCAAGAATTACTGCAATAAAATGTAAAAGAATAACTGAAGGAACGCCAAATAAATCCACTCAACAGGAAATTTAAATCACAAATTTAAATGGCAACTATGGAAATGAAACTTGTAAACAAAAAAGGAAACCACTGTGCCTCTCCACCACCAGGGCCCTGCTTTGCAGCCGTCCCCCAGGGCCACCACCTTGCTCCAACCCAAGTACACATGGAGATCTTTTTTAATTTAAGGACATAGCAAGTGAGGACACACTGGTGGGATTCTTTTTTTCCTATAATTTTCGTTTGGTTTTGTTCTGTTTGTGTACTTGAATGATGTCAAGCATCCGTGCATTCCTATTTTCACTCTTGGGCCCGCAGAAGGACCAGGGCTGAGGCTGCCCTGCCACTCTGAGCATCTGAGAACAGGACATGTGGGTTCCTCCTGCCCCGGTGCCATCTGCAGGGCCCGGCGAGGAGCAGGCGGGACAGGCCAGGAAGCATGGAGGGCTTCGTAAGGCAGCTCGCGCTGGGTACTGGATGCCCTGTAGGCTCGGTTATTCAGGGTTTCAGAGGAAAGAAGGAATTTGTAATAAAGATATGCACAGCAGTGCTATTTATAACTGAAAAAACTGGAAACAACCCAAATCACCCCCCACAGGGGATTGGCCTGGCAGAAACAACGGAGCCAGTGGATGGAGACGCGGGGCCACGTGACAAGTGGGAAGGGAGAGAGCTCCGTGGATACAGAGCCCCATGCGTGGGGGACGCCAAATATAACGCAGTTTGTACACAGCCACCGTAATTATGGAAAGCTACACGCATGGACATACTTACAGGTGTCAGGCGACAGCAAGCAGAAAATAGCCAGAGCGATTACAGTCAGAGCCAGCATTTCTTGAGTGCTTCCTGTGTGCCAGACATGTCATTACAGCAGCACTTTGCAAATGAGGACACCGGGGCCCTGAGTGGTTAAGTGACTTGCCTGAAGACAAACAGCAGTAAGGGATCAGGGAGGAGGCTGGCATCTGAGGCCTGCACCAGCTCTGTGCCCAGCTGCCAGCCCCCACCCCAGGTCCTGGTCAGGCCTGGAGGCTGCGAGAAAAACACCTGCAAAAGTGACTTTGTTCCAATTGCACAGGGATCATAGGATGCAAACCTGAAGACCACGGGGCATTCCCCCCGAAGAGACAGTTTCTCCCCTCTGAGTTCCTCCACTTCCCTCACCAAAAATGTTGGCGTGGGTAGCATAGAGTCAGGAGTGGGAGGGAACATGTTTTATAGCTCCATTTTCTTGGCCAGGCACAGCGGCTCACGCCTGTAATCTCAGCACTTTTGGAGGCCAAGGCAAAAAGATCATCTGAGGCTGGGAGTTCAAGATCAGCCTGGGAAACATCTCTACAAAAAATTTTAAAATTAGCCGGGTGTGGTGGTGGGTTCCTTAAGCCCAGGAATTTGAGGTTACAGCGAGCTATGATCATGCCACTGTACTCTAGCCTGGGCGACAGAGCAAGACCCTGTCTCAAAAAAAAAAAAAAAGCTGCATTTTCTTTCTTTGGAGAGTGTCCTGTGTGCTCACTCTGCCCTCCAGGGAGTCCCTTGGCTGACTCTGAAGCAAACACCACCCTCTGGGCCCTTTTTCAGAGATGGGCCCACTTCAGGGTCTCCCACTCTGACACTCATCCCACACATGCTGGACACCCCTTTTGCCCAAGAGTCCCTGTAACCCTGGCAGAGACAGTGGATGGAGGGAGGGGCGGTGGATGGAGCCTGAGGTCCCCAGGGTGGAGGGGCCCCTGCCTGGCTCCTGCCTGCACTTGTCCTTTCCTGATAGTCTTAGAAGAAGTTTGGCACAATGGAAATGGCCCTCTTGTTCCTTTCCCCAGTCCCTGCCCCAACCCCCCAGTCCCTGCCCCAACCCCCCACTCCATATACCAAGGCTGGAAGGCCACAAGGGCTTAGGGACTCTGATACGGGATGATTACAAGAAGAAGGGACCCCTGAGGCAGTGATAACAAATGGCCCATGAAGTGTCAGGGCACCTGGCACCTATCTGGTACTGCAGCCAGGCTGGGCTGCGGCCTTGGCCATTTCTTTCTGTGGCCCTCTCTGAATGCTCCCCAGTCCCTGAATGCTCCCCAGTCCCTGGCCTGGCCAGGCATCGTGCTCACACCTGGAGGGAGAACTTCAGTGGCTGCACGATAGGCAAAGTCTGCCAGATCACGGGTCAGCCTCCAGGTTGAGGAGCCTGGAGTGCTGAGCAGATGCCACCTCCCACCCTCCTACTTCCCACTGCGGTTGCCTCACCGGTGGTGCTTGTCAGGGCTTCCTCCCAGGCCTGTCAGTCTCTGCAAGGGCCGGGTGGGTCCTGGAGCCCCCGCCACGGGCTCCCAGGGATCTTCTGAGCCCTCCTCACCTTCTCATTCCCCAACACTGCCCCTCCCCCGGAGAGAAACTGCCGGGGCCAGTCCTAACTACTGTTCTACACGCCCTGGAAACTACAACCGCGGTGACCTCACCTTTGTGGCTGCCGCCTGTGTTCACAACAGCTACCGTTTACTGGTAGAGGCCCAGAAGGGGTCCCTTTGGGATAGGACCTGGTGGCACACTGCAAGTGAGAAGTGAGTAGCGGAGGGGACCAGGGCTGCATGCGTCTCTCCTGCTTTTCTATCTGGGTGGCAGGAGGGAGGGAAGACAAAGAGGAGGAACACGGAAGGAGTGCAAAGTCTAAGCCCTCCTAGACATCCGCTACATGCAACAGCAGGTGAAAACATGGTCTGGACACCAGAACAAAGAGAACCATTGAAGGCACAGGCTAGGGAATTGACAGAAGGCAGGTTGAACCTAGCGAATGTCACCAGGAGGAGAGAAAAGGGCCCACGTGGGTCTTTAGGGGACGCAGCATCAAGGAGGTGGTCTGAGGAAGGAGTGATTAAAATGCCAAGGAGGAGAGAGCAGGGGGTGTGGAGGCCAGGAGAGAAGAGAGCTGCGGGAGCTGGCTCCAGACGTCCCCAGGCAGAGAAATGCGACAGGGTGTGGGCCAGAGGCTGCACCGTAGCAGTGGCAGGTCAAGGGGCCTTGGGGGATCAGGACATGGAGACAGGCATCACCTCCTACCTCAGAGATTACTCGTGAGCTGGCCTGCGTGGCTCACACCTGTAATCCCAGCAACTGGGGAGGCTGAGGCAGGAGGGTCACTTGAGGCCAGGAGTTCCAGGTCGGCCTGGGTAATATAGCAAGATCCTGTCTAGAAAACATGATCACTTGCATCTTCAGTTCCCGACATTAGGGTTAGCTGGTGGAGCTGTGAGGGGCACGTGGGGAGCGGAGCATGAGAAAAGAGGGAGCCGCCTAGGCAGGGTCCCCAGAACCCCATGTGGGGAGCCCTGTGAGTCCTTGGCTCTGCGTACAGAGGGCAGGGCTGAGTCATGACAAATCAGAGGAGCTTGGGAAACATCTCGGGTTTTTCCACAGATCTGTAGTAACAAAACAAGATACCCAGCTAAGCGACTTCAAGGTCATCAGCCAATAACCAAACTGCCTACTAAAATAAGAATCAACATTCTTCAGAGGAAGGTAACAGATTCTTGAGTTTCACAACATATTTGCCACAATTTCCAGTATTCAATTTTTAAAAAAATCACTAGGTATACAAGGAAACAGGAAAAGGAGATGCCCAGGCAAGAATGAAACAGTCTATAGAAACAGAAACAGGACTGAAAACGACCCAGATATTACATTTAGCAGACTTTAAAGCAGCTACTATGAATATGTTCAAATAAGTAAAGGAAGATATGGTTCTAACCAGCGAATATATAAGAAATGTCAGCCCCTAAATGGAATATATATATATATATATATATACACACACACACACACACACACACACATTTTAAAACCAAAAAGTATAATAATTGGCATTTTAAAAGTTTTAAATTCCCTGGAAGGTTTAATAGCAGGTTGCAGGTAGTAGAAGAGTCAGTTAACATGATGACAGATCAATAGAAATTATCTAACTGGAAGGTCACAGAAAAAAAGTCTAAAGGGAAATGAACAAAGCCTCAGAAACTCATGGGACAGTATCAGATGGTCTAATACATGTGTAATTGGAGTCTCACAAGGAAAAGTCTGCAAAAATGAGGCAGAATAAATATTTGAAGAAATAATGGCCAAAAACTTCCCAAATTTGATAAAAAAAACATTAATTTACATATCCAATTTTGTCACTAAACCCAAATCAGGATAAACATAAAAATAATGACACTCAGACACACAAAGTTCTGAAAACCTAAGAAAATTCTGAAAGCAGTCAGAGGGTAAAAAAACACATTACATACAGGGGAACAATTTATATAATTATTACCGACGTCTCACCACAAACAACAGAAGCCAGAAGACAATTGAATGACATATCAAAGTGCTGTAAGAACAAAAGCTATTGGCAAAAAGTATTCTTATTCAACAAAAATGTTCTCAAAAATAGGTTGAAATAAGACATTTAGATAAACAAAAGTGAGAGAATTCATTGACAGAAGACCTGCAATACAGTCCAAGCTACGGACGTCCTTCAGGTCGAAGAAAATGGTACCAGATGGAAACTCAGACCTACAGTAAGGAACAGAGAGAGGCAGAGAGACCCAGAAGGCCCCACCTTGACCATGTGATAGAAGTCACCGGCACTAGGAGTGGGGCCAATCAGCACTGTGGGCTCCTGGTATCAGTGCCAAGAGAAGAACACAGTGTCACCTCTGCACAAATTATGACATTATTAAGGCAATAGGCAAACTCTGTGTTTTCTTTTTTTTTTTTTTTTTGAGACAGAGTCTCGCTTTGTTGCCCAGGCTAGAGTGAGTGCCGTGGCGTCTGCCTAGCTCACAGCAACCTCAAATTCAAGCAATCCTGCTGCCTCAGCCTTCTGAGTAGCTGGGACTACAGGCATGCGCCACCATGCCCGGCTGATTTTTTTTTCTATATATATTTAGTTGGCCATTTAATTTCTTTCTATTTATAGTAGAGACAAGGTCTCACTCTTGCTCAGGCTGGTTTCTAACTCCTGAGCTGGAGCCATCCGCCCCCCTCGGCCTCCCAGAGTGCTAGGATTATAGGCGTGAGCCACCATGCCCGGCCAATAGGCAAACTCTGAATGGGGGCTGTGGATTAGATGGAGGTAATGGATAAGGATTAATTTTCTGACTTTGTGAGTTGTACTGCGTTTATATAGGAAGGGAGCCTTGTGTCGCACAAGGGCATAAACAGATAATGAAAAATCGTGTCTACAACTTGTTATCAAATGATTCAAAAATGATATATTTTTATATATACATAGAGAGAGAGAGAGACTTATAAGGCAAATGTAGTAAAATGAGAAGAGTGGGGCAATTTGGTTGAAGAAAATATAGGAGCTCTTTGTACTATTTTGCAACTTTTCTGCAAATTTGAGATTACTTCAAAATAAAACAAACAAACAAAGCAGCTTTGTTAGGGCGTGAAGGACTAAGAGAAGGCAACAGAGTAGAGCAAGGGTAAAAAGGATAATGACTTTAATAATGACTTCTTGGTGAGGTTTAATATAAACACAGAAAAGTGCACAAATCACAAGTATACAGACTCAGTAAGTTCCCACCTTCACTCGCCACCCCAATAAAGACAAAGAACGATATCTGCATACCTCAGATCACCCCTCCCACAGTGCAGCTGCTGTTGTGACCTCTGCCAGCATCCATCAGTATGGCCTGGTTTTGAGGTCTAAACAACTGGAATAATAAAGTAGTTTCTCTTTTGTGTCTGGCCTTTTCCCCTTCAGTGCTATGTTTGTGATACCCAAACATGTTTCTGTGTGTAGCAGTAGCAATTTCTTATGGCTGTATAGGCTCAATCATGTGACTATACTGCTATTTATGCCTCCATGCCACTGCTAATGAATACAAGGGTGGTTTCCAGTTCTGAGCTGTGATGCATAATGCTACTATGAGCATCCTTGTTCAAGTCTTGGTGAACATATGCATGCATTTCTGTTCAGCAGATACCTACGAGTGTAATTTCTGGGTCACTGGGTAGATGGATGCTCACTTTTAATGGACACTGCCAAATGTTTCCAAGTCTGCCAGTTACATTCCCACCAGCACAGTAGGCGGTTCTGGTTGCTCCACAGGCTTGCTAACGACAACTGGTATAAGATTTTTAGTCATTCAGGTGGGTGTGTAAGGGTATTACATTGTGGTTTTAATTTTAATTTCCCCGATGACTCATGAGGTGCTCATGAGGGTGTGTGCCTTCTCATGTGTTCTTGGACCATTTGGCTGTTCCTTTTGGTGAGATGTAGTTCATGTCTTTTTCCCATTTTCCACCGGATTGTGTTTTCTTATGGATTTGTAGATTTTCTTTATATATTCTAGATGGGAGTCCTCTGTCAGATATATGCACTGCAAATCTCTTTTCCCAACCTGGCTTGTCTTTTCAACCTCTTGCACATTATTAATGGTGACTTTCGGCAAATATAAGTTCTTAATTCCAATGTGATCAAATTTATCAACTTTTTCTTCAGTGATGGCATCTGTGCCTTTTCTGTCATATTTAAGAAATTACTACCTGCTTCCAAGGTTATAAAGATATTCTCCTATTTTTTTCTCTACAGGTTTAATGTTTATTCCTCAGATTTAGTTCTACAATCCTTATGCATCTCTGTGTTGTAAAGTAGGCATCAAGTTTTCTTTCCTTATATATATTCAATTCACCAAGCAATAATTGTATTAAAAAATTATCTCCCTATTATATGAAAAAGTGCTAACGTTGTCATAGATTGACACACGTGTGGGCCTGTTTCTGGGCTCTGTTCGGTTCCATTGGTCTATTTGTCTACCTTTGACCAAGTTTATGCTGGATAATTACTGTAGCTTGATGGTGAGTCTTGATGCATGCTAGAATAACTCCTCTCCTCCTCCTCTAACTCTTCTGCCTCCTTTTCAAATTTATCTTACCTGTTCTTCTCTGCAATTTCAAGTAGATTTTAGAACCAGCATGTCATTTATACACACACACACACTTCTGGGATTTGGTGAGGAGGCGTTTGCTTTAAATCTAAAGCTCAGGTTCCAGAGAATTGAAATTATTTCAATATTGAGTCTTCTAATCCACGAACATGGTATATATCCTTCCATTTATCTAGGCATACTTTAACTTATCTCAATAGAGCTAATAACTTCCTGTGTAGAGGCTTTGCATGTCTTTGTTAGATTTATTACTAGATAATTGATGTTTTTAATACTATTTATCATAAATCATAATTTTTGTATCTCATTTTTATTATTTATTATTTTATTATTTATTATTTTTATTATGTATTATTTTATTATTTATTATTAATTATTTTTCACTGGTACATATAAATACAATTTTTTAAATTTTGGCATTTGTATTAGTCAGCTTGGGATTCCATAACAAAATACTGTGCAGCTTAAACAACATAAACTAGTTTTCTCACGGTTCTGGCAGCGAGAAGTTCAGGGTCAGTGTGCCAGGAGGGTCAGGTTCTGGTGAGGGCCCTCTTCTTTGCTTGCAGAGGCTGTTGTCTTGCTGAGTCCTCACTTGGCCTTTCCCCATTGCATGCACAGCGAGAGAGAGCTTTCTTTCTTCCTCTTCTTAGAAGGCCACCAATACTGCTGATTGGGATGCCACCTGTGTGACCTCATTTTACCTTAGTTACCTCTTAAAGCCCCATCTACAGTCAGGCACAACTTCTTTGGAGGTTAGGGCTTCAACATATGAATTTTGAGAGGACATAATTCAGTCCACATTCACATTGTAGCCAACAACCTTGCTAATTTCACATATTAATTCTAGTTGCCTGATTTTCTAATTTCAGTTGCCTGAAATTCTTTTTGATATTTTGTGCACACAATGATGACCTTTGTAAATAATAACTTTTGTTTCTTCCTTTCTAGCCTTTAAAGTTTTTTTTGCTTGCCCTTTGCACAGGACATGCTCTCCAGTAGAATGACAAGTAGTAGTGGTGATTGTGGGTATCCTTGTCTCATTCCAAATGCCAGGGAAAAGTTTTAAATATTTCATCATTAAGGTTTTTTATAGATACTTCTTAACAGAATAAGAAACTTTCCTTCTATTCCTAGGACATGATCTGAATAATTCTAATCTTTCTAAAATGTGTTGAAACTTATGGCTCAACCATATGATCAATTCTTGTAATGTTCCACATGCATCAGAAAATAGTGTGTACTCTGTCATTATTGGGTATGGCATTCTACATATGTCAAACATGTCAAGTTTGTTAATCATGTTGATCAGATCTTCTACTGTGTTTCCCCGAAAATAAGACAAGAGTCTTATATTTATTTTTCCTCAAGAAGACACCGTAGGCCTTTTTTTCAGGGCATGTGTTATTTTCCCCTCTAAGCGTCAGCTTACAGCACACACAGGATGGCTGGGACCTGACGGGGGAGCCGACCTTGTTGGTGGGGCTGCCCGCACCTTTCCGGTCACCTCTGGGACAGTAGCTGTCACGATGGGGCAGATGAGAAGGGCTGCTCGTCTTCTATACCGTTCTGTGACGAAATGCTTGGGTTGTGCAGATGGGCTGCGTAGCCACGCCCATCACTACGTCTTATTTTCGGGGTAGGGCTTCTATTGCACAAATGCTTAGAAGTCCTGCTAGGGCTTATTTTATCAGTAGGTCTTATTTTCGGAGAAACAAGGTATTTAACTGAGTTTTTGTCTGCTTGTTCTCTCATTTATTATGAGAAGTGGGTTAAAATTTTCCATTATGATTGCCAGATTTCTATTTCTCCTTTTAGCATTGTCAATTTTTATTTTATTTAAACGAAGTTGTATTAATTTCATACAAATTTTAAATTGTACATTTCTGATAAGTTCGCCTCATTATCACTATATGTCCCTCTTTATCTGTAGTTGTTTGTCCTTATATTCTTAGTGTCTATTTTATTTAATGATAGTGGAGCTACATTAGTCATTCTTTTAGGTAGAACTTGCATGGGATACAGTAAAAGGTTATCTCATCAGGCTTGGCTGGTCCAAACCCTGCACATTCCAAGAAAGGACTGTGGCCCTTGACAGGTTCCTGGGAGCTAACCTTTGAGTCCTTCAAATATCTTGCCTATAAAGTGTATTTTTGTTTGCCTGGGGCCTTAGGCCATGCTGTACCAGTTAAACTAGCATTATGAACCAAATTTTGTACCCCCTAAAATTCATATGTTAAAAGTTTACCCCCCAGTACCTTAGAATGTGACTGTATTTGGAGATAGGGCCTGGAAAGAGGTAATTAAGTTAAAATGAGTCCCTTAGGGTGAGCTCTAATCAATCTAACTTACATACATCCTTATAAGAAGAGGAGATCGGCACACAGCAGGATGAGCATGTGAGGACGCAGCAAGAAGGCGATCATCTGCAAGTCAACAGAAAGGCCTCATGAACCAACCCTGCTCAACTTGGTCTTAGACTTCCAGCCTCCAGAACTGAGGAAATGAGTTTCTGTTATTTAAGCCACCTTGTCTTTGGCATTTTGTTATGGCAGTCCTAGAAAACCAGTACCACCAGATCGCTTATGCTAATGATGTGACTTATGGTGAATGGCCGCTCTGGTATGCTTGAAGCCCTAGGCTATGCTCTATCAGTTTGGGGGCTGGAGACTGAGTAGCTAAGGTCAGTCATGTAGACAATGCATGCCAATGTGACTGATCCCCCATAAAACCCTGGACAGCAAGGCTTGGGTGAGCTTCCTTGGTTGGCAGTACTTCATATGTGTTATCACACATCATTACTGGGAGAATTAAAAACATTCTATGCAACTTCACTAGAAGGGGACATCTGGAAGCTTGTGCCTGGTTTCCCCTGGATTTGCTCGTGTACCTTTCCTCTTAGCTGATTTTAATCTGTAACCTTCTGCTTTAATAATTTGTGATCCAGAGTATAACAGTTCTTCTGAATTCTGTGAGTCCTTCTAGTGAATTGTTAAGCCTGAGAGTGGTCTTAGGGACCCATCATACACATGGTATATACTTTACATCCTTTTACCTTCGACCTCTCTGCATTCTTATATTTAAGATGTGTCTCTTATGGCAACATATAGTTTAAATTTTTTGGTTTTGATTTGTTTTCATTTGGTCTTAGTCTTTTTCTTAGAATATTTAGTCCACTTACATTTATTGTACTTCCTGATATGTTTTAGTTTATACCTACCGTGCAAGGATTTTTCTATTTATCACACCTGTTTTATGTTCTTTTCCCTCTTATTTCTTGCCTTTATTTGGATTATTTTTTATTATTCCATTCTCTCTACCTATTAGCCTGTTAGTTATGCATTCCTTTGCTATTGTTGTATTATTTACTATTTATATACTTTTCTATTGTTTTAGTGGTTAGCCTTGATGGCCGTGTGCCTAAAGAACTCTCTGTATTCATTTTTATCAACTTTTCTGAAAAATATCTTCATATTACCTTCACTTTTGAAGAATATTTTTGCTACAGAATTCTATAGAATTCTAGGTTGGCAGCTATTTTCTCCAGCACTTTAAAAATGTTATTTCTTGTCTTCTTTTTTAAAAAATTATTTATTTATAGACTGAGTGAGATGGTCTCACTCAGTCACCCAGGTTTGAGTGCAGTGGCACAATCACAGCCCCCTGCAGCCTTGAACTCCTGGGCTCAAGTGATCCTCCTGTTTCAGCCTCCTGAGTAGTTTAGGACCATAGGCAGGCACTACCACACCCACCACATTCAGCTAATTTTTTTCTTCTTTAGAGATAGGGTCTTGCTATGTTGGTCAAGTTGGTTTCAAATTCCTGGCCTCAAACAATCCTCCTGCCTCAGCCTCCCAGAGTGCTGAGATTACAAGTGTGAGCCACCACACTCAGCTTTCTTGCCTTTGGACTCTAAAAATTTGTGTTGAAAAGTCTGCTATCAGTCTAATTGTTACTCCTTTGAAGTTACTCCATTTTCCTCTGTCTCCTTTTAAGACTGTCTTTGTATTTCATCTTGCTTGAGATTTGTCCTGTTTCTTGAACTTGTGAATTGATGGCATTCATTTATTTCTAAAATTATTATACTCTAATATATTAATAAAAGATAATGCTTATGATCCATTCTCTTTTTTTTTTCTCCTTTTGGGATTCCAGATGTACATATTTTAGAACTTTTCAACATGTTCTACATATCTCTTACATTCTTTTCTATATTTTCCATCTTTTAAAAATCTTTGTGCATCAGTCTTGATATTTTCTGCTGTTTTATCTTTTACTAATCCTCTTACACTAATCCTACCAATCTACTTCCATTAATCCCCTCTCCCATTGTGTTCCATCCACTCTTAAACCCATCTATTGTATTCTAACTATCAATTATTGGGTTTTCAGTTATAGAATTTATATACTTTTTCTTCAGTGAAATTTTCAATCATCTAAATTTTCTTTAAAATATTAATAATAGTTATTTAAAAGTCTGTGTCTGATAATTCCAATATCTGTGTCATCTGAGAATTTTTTCTACTACTTTTTCTGGGTCTGCCTATTAATTTTTAATTGAATGTTGAACTTTTTCCATGACAAATTATAGTGGCTCTAGATGCTATTACATTCCTCCTGAGAGGGTTCACCTTATCCTCTGGGGACAGCTAGAGTGTGGGCAATCCACCTCGATCCAAAATAATAGGAGGCAGGATTGCAGTTCTGTGAAGCCTCCTCTCACCTTTGGTTCACACCCACTGCTAGGGTGTTGCCCTCCCCAGGCCCAGACTGAGATCTTAAGCTCCAATTTTTGTCTCTTCATAAGCATGAAATCACTGAAAACGTCACTCACTGACGTTCTTATTAGCGCATTAGCCTCTCACCGTGTGTATTTAACATATAGCCTAGTGCTTCAAGGGAAGCCTTGGGTTTGGAGCTCCTGGCCTCTTGAGTCCTGGATATATTGTCAGTTTTATAATTAGTTTTTTTCTTCCCTTCTCCATGAAATTTCTGAAAGCTTTGCTGGCTTCTTTGCCTCTTAGCAGTAATATCTATATGCTCAGATTCCTAGCCTCTCTCTAAGTCAAGAATTGGTAAACACCTGGAGGGGTAAGTAGTATGCAGAATAACAGCTCCTCTCTCTGCAATTCTTTTCTCTTTGGAAACTTGACTCCTTGAGTTGTCTGAAGGAGTTGTCTGAAGCTCTCTATTGCCTTCAAAACAATTTTTAAAATCTGAATTTTCTAGTTGTTCTCAGTGGGTGCAGTGATCTGCTCCAAGTACTCCATCATAGCTGGAAATGGAAACTCAAGGAAGGGTAATTTTATAGATGGAATCAAGTTGAATGTATTTCTAGACAGAGTGAAATGAACACATAAAAGTAATCATGACAGCTCCCCCTTACTAAGTACTTTTTATGTGCCAGACTTTGTGCTAAGTGGTTACATTATTGTTGCATTTGGTTTTTACAACAATATCATAGGCTGGGTACTGTATCTATTCCCATTTTACAAATGTGGAAATGAAGTTTAGAGGCTAGTTAACTTGTTCAGGCAATCTGTTTATCCCTGGAGCCAAAATGCACAGAAAACACTTTAACATATGACAAAATTTATTATTTTAACAAATTTTAAGTGTACAATTCAGTGGCATTAAGTACATTCACAAAGTTGTGAAACCATCACCACTATATTTTTCCAAAAACTTTTCATTACCCCAAACAGAAATTCTTATAGCCATTAAGCAATTACTCCTCTGTAATCTTTCTGTCTCTATGAATTTGCCTATTCTAGATATTTCAAATAAGTGGAATCATACACTATTTGTCCTTTTTTATCTGGCTTATTCCTCTTAATGTAAAGTTTTCAAGGTTCACCCATATTGTAACACATATTAGAACTTCATTCCTTTTTCTAGCTGAATGATATTCCATTGAATGTATACATACCACATTTTGTTTATCTATTCATCAGTTGGTGGACACTTGAATTATTTCCTACTTTTGGCTATGATGAATAACTGCTGCAGTGAACAATGGCATACAAGTGTCTGCTTAAATCCTACTTTCAATTCTTTCGTGTATATACCTAGGAGTGGTTATTTTATGTTTAATTTTTGAGGAACTACCAAACTATTTTCCACAGCAACTGTACTGTTTTATTAATATATTCCTACCAGCAATGTATGAGGGTTCCAATTTCTCCACATCCTCACCAACACTTGTTATGTTCTTTTCTTTTCTTAACACATTAACTGCCATGTGAGTTGTATTTAACTCATGCTAGTTTTGAGCCCAGGGCCTTGTGAAGCGTATGCAACTCACATGTCTCTTCACCTTGGGAGCCGTGAGAACTCTTTTTCAAGTTGCATATAACTCATGCACAGAAAACAATAAAAATTAACAAATTTTTCATTAAATTAGAAAGGATTGTTTTATTTTCAAAGTTTTTATTCTATTTTTGTAATAAAACACTGTGGCCCAAAGAAAAAAAATTTTTTCTAGTGTGGCAGCCAATATGTTAATTATTGCCATTCTAGGATGTGTGAAGTATATGTCATTATGGTTTTTGCATTGCCCTACTTAATACCGTGTTTCCCCAAAAATAAGACCTACCCATAAAATAAGCCCTAGCAGGATTTCTAAGCATGTGCACAATATAAGCCCTACCCTGAAAATAAGACCTAGTGATGGGCGTGGCTACTCAGCGTATCTGCACAACCCATGCATTTTGTCGCAGAGTGGTAAAGAAGATGAGCAGCCTTTCTCATCGGCCCCATCAGAGCTCTATTGCTCCACACGAGAGATTGGGGCCAATCTCTAGTTTCCCTTAGAACTCTAAAGGAAATAGAGTCTCATGAAATTCAGGATGGAATTCGGGGTTTGGAGAGTTATGATGATGTTCCAGAAGACGACTTGACTATATTTGAATACATGTAGATTGTTGTACCGTACTTAAAACAAATAACACATCCCCTGAAAATAAGCCCTAGAGTGTCTTCTTGAGGAAAAATAAATATAAGACCCTGTCTTATTTTTGGGGAAACATGGTATCTTTTCATATACTCATTGGCCATTTGTATATCTACTTTGGTGAAATGTCTATTCAAGTCCTTTGCCCATATTTTGATTGGATTGCCTTTTTTTTTTTTTTTTTTTTTTGAGACAGAGTCTCACTTTGTTGTCCAGGCGAGAGTGAGCGCCGTGGTGTCAGCCTAGCTCACAGCAACCTCAAACTCCTGGGCTTGAGTGATCCTTCTGCCTCAGCCTCCCGAGTAGCTGGGACTACAGGCATGCGCCACCATGCCCGGCTAATTTTTTTTTATATATATATCAGTTGGCCAATTAATTTCTTTCTATTTATAGTAGAGACGGGGTCTCGCTCTTGCTCAGGCTGGTTTTGAACTCCTGACCTTGAGCAATCCGCCCGCCTCGGCCTCCCAAGAGCTAGGATTACAGGCGTGAGCCACAGCGCCCGGCCTGGATTGTCTTTTTGTTGAGTTGTAGGAGTTCTTTCTACATTCTGGATACTAATCCTTATTAGATATACAATTTGAAAATATTTTCTTCCACTCTGTAGATTGTATTTCCATTTTTTTGATAATGTCTTTTGATGCACTAAAGTTTTTAATTTTAATGAAGTCCATTTAATCTATTTTTTCTTTTGTTGCTTGTACTTTGGAGTCATATCTAAGAAACCAATGTCAAATCCAAAGTCATGAAGATTTACCCCTAAATTTTCTTCTAAGAGTTTTATGATTTTAGCCGTTATATTTAGGTTCTTGATTCATTTTGAGTTAATTTTTGTATGTGGTATGAGAAGGGGGTCTAAATTTTTTCTATGAAATAGGCAAATCCATGGAGGTAGAAAGCATATTAGTGGTTGACTAGGCTTGTAGGTATACAGCAGGAATGGAGAGTGACTGTTAATGGGTACGGGTTTCTTTTGGGAGTGATAAAAATGTCCTAAACTTGACAGTGGTGATGGCTGCATAGCTCTGTCAATATACTAAAAACACTGAACTGTATACTTTAATAGGGTAGATTTTACGCTATGTGAATTATACCTCAATAAAGCTGTTATTAAAACAAACAAACAAAAAGAACAGCTGGAGGTGCATATGAGGGACAGGCCTGGCAGCTCTGCCTCCTGCTTCTGGGTGAGGAAACATGCTGGTCAGGAGCCCTCCTGTAGCTATGAGCTGGACCCCTGCACTGCCAGGGGCACGTTCTATTAATAAATTAAACTAAATCAAATAAGTGGACCCCTGTCACGGCTTTCCCAGAGAGTCAGAGGCAGCTCAGCCGGCCCGGGACACAGGCCTTCTCCATGGGGCCACATCTGCGTCTCCACAGTTTGGGTGGGACACATCTTCCTGTTTTTGGTGTCTGGCTGGCAGGGGAGGGGAATAATAACCAGGCTGCCCCTGCTCCTTAAAGCAATGAGCAAGATACCTGCCTCCCTGAGCCTCCTCCAGGGACCCGGAGCCTGCAGGCTGAGAGTCTTTGATTCCCAGGAAAAGCTGTTCAGCCAAACTTAGCACAAAATGGCAATTCAGAGGCTGAACTCTACCTAGCAACAAGATTAGCAGCTGATTTTGCGAGCTGGTATTTTTATCCCTGGGATGGGAACGGCTGAGAAGAGTGGCCACCTCCTGTTTCCCTGAGGAGCACTACTCCCTCCTGTGCCACCTGGGGACCCCGCCCACCCCCAGCTCCTCCTGGCCTCATGCCTGGCTCTCCCTTCCCTTCTGGCTTGCAGGAGTCTCTGATTCACAGGGATGAGGGTGGGGCCTGACAGTCGCCTAGGGGAAGTCAGCCCTCAGTTCCCTGAGGAAGCGTCCGATTCCAGGGCTCAGAGGCCCAAGCGGGTCTTTCCTCCTCTCCTCACTCTGTCCCTTTTCAGCATCCCTCCATCTCCCACATCCCAGAGCCTCTGCACTTTCCATGCTGTGCTGCAATATCCCTGTCACTTTTGGCCCCTCAGACAGAGGGATCGTGGGGCCAGGGCTCCCTCTTCCCCATGGGCACAGACAGCTGCATGAGGCTCTGGATCGCTCCCTCCTGTTGTCTCCAGGTGGTCCTTTCACCTCCCAGCTCTTCTCTGCATGCCTTCCCACCGCCCCTCACAATAGCCAGAAACTTCTAGTAGCCTAAAGCTCCAGTTCCTTTTATGTGGGCTGCCATCTACCAAAACTGCCACCTTAGGGGCAATGATGGCTCCTGGTTTTATAGAGAAGATACTGTGACAGTAAAATCACCCAGAGCTAGACTTCCAGTTCCAGAACAAGATGGTGTAGACTCACTTTTCCCAGATCTTCCCTCTCTGGACATAATTCAACAGACCTTCATAAAGTGACCTTGGAAGCTGGAAAGAAGGCAGACTGGCTAGGTACCTTGGGACTTGAGAACAACATGGTGGTGATTCCCCTGGGCTGTCTTTTTATCTCCCACCTTCCCTGGACTGGGCACAGGGAGCCCTGCAACCTAAACTGCCAACAGACATAGATACAACAAATGCACAAACAAACTATAAGAAAAGGCCAAAGGACTGGTAAAGGGGAAGCCCAGCAGAGCTAGGGCTTTGTGCTTCACAACCAGGACACTGAAGCAAGGGCCAGTCAACCCACCGGGCCCTGTCCTCCACCTTCTTATGGGCCTGCCATAAGAAGCCACAGGCCCAGTGGAAGCACCTTCCACCCTCCCAGGCAGCAGCACCAGCACAGTACTGCAAGGGCTAGGAAAACTAAATAAACTGCTATTGGAACTACAACCCACAAAAGTAGTCCAGATCTATATGTTAAACCTAAAAAGGGCGACTGCTTGCTAAAATAGAAGACCTAAATAGGAGTAAGAGTCTTCTAATATAACAACCAAAGTGTCCAGGATATAATCTAAAATTACTCATCATACCAAGAACCCGGAAAAACCACAATAATGAATGAGAATAACAATCAACTGATGCCAATGCCAAGATGAATCAGATGTTGGAGTTATCTGACAAAGAATTTAAAGCAGTCATCATGAAAACATTTCAACAAGCAATTTCAAATTCACTCAAAACAAATGTAGAAATAGAAAATTGTAGCAAAGTTTTATAAGTTTTTTTTTATAAACAAATGGAAATTATAGAACTGAAAAATACACTAACCAAATTAAAAACTTTGCTGAATGAACTCAATAGCAGAATGGAGATGACAGAGGATAGAATCTGTAAACTTGAAGACAGATCAATAGAACTTATACATTCTGAACACCAGAGAGAAAACAGACTGGAAAAAATGAACAGAGCCTCAGGAATCTAGGAGACAAGACAAAAGACCCAACATTCGTATCATCAGAATACCAGAAGGAGGGAAGCAGAAATGTGGGGCTAAAAAATAATGAAAGAAATAATGTCTGAAAATATCCCAATTTTAACAAAAGACACAAATCTACAGAAGCTGAGAAATCTAGAGAAGCTGAGAAAATCCCAAATAGCAAAAATCCAAATTGCAAATCCAATAGCAAAAATCCACACCAAGGCACATAATGATTAAACTTCTGAAACCTAGAGACAAAGAAAAAAAATCTTTCAAACAGCCAGAGAAAAATGATATATTACCAATAGAGAAACAGTAACTCAAATGACAGTAGATTTCTCACCTGACACCATGGCAGTCAGAAGCGAGTGGCATAATTTTTTTCAAGGGCTGAAAGGAAAGAACTGGAAACCCCAGTGAAATTATCCTCTAGGACTATAGGGGAAATAAAGACATTCCTAGATGAAGAAAAATTAAGAGAATTTATTGCTAGCAGATCTATCCTTAAACAATGGCTAAAGGAAGCTCTCCCAAACATAAAGAAAAGATAGCAGAAGAAGGTTAGAAACTTCATCAAAGAAAGAAAAAAAAATGGAAATGATAAAGATAAAAGTAAACATAATAGACTATTCATCACTTTATGAATTTCTTTAATCATATTTTATGGCCAAAGCAAAAATACTAACATCACCTGATATGGTTCCTCAACATAGAGAAAATACTTAAGACAGTTATATTTTAAGTTTTGGGAGGAAAAGGAGACATTAATGAAAGTAAGGTTTCTACACTCACTCAAAGTGATAAAATGTTGACACCAGCAGATTGTGACAAGTTATATATGCATTTGGTAATAACCTAGAGCAACTGCTAAGAAAACTATACAAAGCAATTACCAAAAAAAGTACAAGTAAATTTAAATAGCATTGTAAAAAAGGTTCAAGAAATCTACAGGAAGTCAAGAAAAAAGAAACAAGAAGAATGAGAAACAAGGGGAACAAACAAAACAAATAATAATAAAATGGCAGTCTACTGCCTAACATATCAATAATTGTTTTAAATGTATATGGTCTAAATATACCAATTAAAAGACAAAGATTGGCAGAATGAATTTTTTAAAATGACCTAGCTATATGCCACCTATAAGAAATTCACTTCAAAATAGATACACTGAAAGTAAAAAAATGGAAAAATATATATTGTGTAAATATTGATTAAAAATATAATTTTTAAATTTTTATTAATATAGAAGAAGTGGCTATATTAATGTAAGATAAAGTAGAATTCAGAGCAAAGAAAATTACTAGGGACAAAGATTGACATTACATAATGATAAAAAGATTACTCTACCAAGAAGGTATAGCAATCCTAAATGTGTATGAACCAAACAACAGGTCTTCAAAATACATGAAGCAAAACTGGTAGAGCTGAAAGGAAAAATAAACAAATCCAAATTGTCTTAGTCAATTTGTACTGTCATAACAAAATACCTAAGATTGTATAATTTATAAACAACTGAAATTTATTTCTTACAGCTCTGGAGGTTGGGAAGTCCAAGATCAAGGCACTGGCATCTGGTGTCTGGTGAGGGCTTTCTTGCTGCATGCTCACATGATGGTAGAGAGAACACTGTGTCCTCATATGGCAGAAGGTGGAAGGACAAAAAGAGCCTATCTAGTTCCCTCCAGCCCTTTTATAAAGTTGCTAATCTCATTCATGAGGGCTCTGCCTTCATGATTTAATCTCCTTCCAAAGACCCTTTCTCTTAATATTATCACATTTGGGTTTAAGTTCCAACATGAATTTTGTAGGGAACACAAATATTCATAGCAACAATTATAGTTGGGGGCTTCAGGAATTCCACTCTCAGAAATTGATACAACTACTAAATAGAGAATAAATAAGGATATAGAAGAACTGAACAATACCATTAACTAACAAGATCTAATTAATATTTATAGAACATTCCCTCCAACTAACAGTGGCAGAACACACATTGAAGTTGTGTGCTCCATTGACACTCACCAAAATAGACCATATCCTGGGTCATAAAACAAACCTTAACAAATTTAAAAGAATTGAAATCACATAGATTATGCCCTCTGATGATAATATAATTAAAGTAGAAACATTAAGAGAAAGACAGGGAAATCTCCAAACATTTGAATGGAAATTTAACACCATACTTCTGAATAATCCATGGGTCAAAGACAAAGTCCCAAAGAAATTAAAAGACATATAGAACTGAATGAAAACAATCAACATTTGTTGACTGCAACTAAAACAGTGCTAAGAGGGAAGTTTGTAGCACTATACCTACATTAGAAAAGGGGAAAGATCTCAAATCAATAATCTAAGTGGCTACTTCAAGAGACTAGAAAAAGAAAAGAAAAGAAACCCAAAGCAAACAGAAGGGAGGAAATACAAATGACAAGAGCAGAAATCAAAGAACTTGAAACAGGAAAACTATAGAGAAAAAGAATAAAGCAAAAAAAGATTCTTCCAATAAATTGATAAAATTGATAAATCTAGAGCAAGAATGATAAAGATGAAAAGAGAGAAGACACAAATCACCTTTGTCAGGACTGAAACAGGGTATATCAGAACAGACCCTACAGCCATTACGAAGATAATGAGAGATTACTATGAATACTTTTACATTCATAAATTCAACAATTTAGAAGAAATGGACCAATGTCTCAAAAATTATAAACAACCAAACCCAAACAAGATGAAATAGACAATTTAAATAGTCCTGTAACAATAAAATAAATTGAAGTTATAATTTTGAAATTCCTGAAAAACAAATCTCCAGGCCCAAGTGGATTAAGCATTAACACTAATTTCACACAATCTCGTCCACAAACTATGAGAGAAAGGAATACTTTCCAACTTTTTTATGAGGCCAGGATTACCCTGATATCAAATAAAAAAACACAGCATAAAAAAGAAAACTAAACAGCAATCTCTTGTGAACTTTTACACAAAAAGCCTCAACAAATCAAATCCAACAATGTAGAGACCAAGTGGGATTTCTTGCAGATATGCAAGGCTGGTTCAATATTTAAAAATCAATTATTGGTTCAATATTTAAAAATCAATTATTGTAACCCAACATATTAATGGGCTAAAGAAGAAAAACATATGATTATATAAATTGATTCAGAAAAAAACAGGTGACAAAATTCAACACTCATTCATGATAAAAAATCCTCAGCACACTAGAAATGAAGATGAATTTCCTCAACCTATAAAGAGCATCTACCAAGAACCTACAGTTAGTGTCATACCTAATGGTGACAAACTGGGAGCTTTCCCTCTAAGTTCTGGAACAAGCAAAGAAAATTTGTTGTCACCAATCTTTTTCAATATAGTACTGAAAGTTCTAGCCACTGCAACAAGAAAATAAAAATACATAAAAGGCATCAAGATTGGAAAGGAAGGCCAGGTGCAGTGGCTCACGCCTGTAATCCTAGCACTCTGGGAGGCCAAGGCTGGAGGATCGCTCAAGATCAGGAGTTTGAAACCAGCCTGAGCAAGAGTGAGACCCCATCTCTACTAAAAATAGAAAGAAATTAATTGGCCAACTAAAAATATATAGAAAATATTAGCTGGGCATGGTGGTGTGTGCCTATAGTCCCAGCTACTCGGGAGGCTGAGGCAAAAGGATTGCTTGAGCCCAGGAGTTGGAGGTTGCTGTGAGCTAGGCTGACACCATGGCACTCTAGCCAAGGTGACAGACTGAGATTCTGTCTCAAAAAAAAAAAAGATTGGAAAGGAAGAAACAAAACTTTCTCTATTTGTAGATGACATAGAAAATAAAATCCCAATGAATCAAAAAAAAAAAATTCCTAGAACTAATGGGTTTAGTGAGGTCACAGGATACAAGATCAACACAAAAAAGTTTATTTCATTTCTGTATACTGAGAATGAACAAGAGGAAACCAAAATTTTAAAAAATATAATTTATAAAATAATTGATCCAAAGAACATGAAATACTTAGGTATAAATCTAACTAAACATGTACAGAATCTATACAACAAAAATTACAAAATGCTGAGAAAACAAATCAAACAAGATCTAAACACTAGGAGAGACAAGCCATGTTCATGAATTGGAAGACTCAACATAGTAAAAATGAAAACCCTTCCTAAATTGATCTATAGGTTTAATGCAATTCTTACCAAAATCTCAGCAAGGTTTTTCGTATATGTAGACAAACTTATTCCCAGATTTATACAAAAAGATAAAAGACCATAGAATAGCCAAAACAAATATGAAAAAGAAGAAGAAAGTTCACTATGTGAAGGCTTATCATATAGCCACAGTAATAAAGATCACATAGATCAATGCATTAGAATAGAGATCCCAGAAATAGATCCACATAAACATGCTTAAGTAATTTTTTTTCTTTGTGACTCCTTCAAGGCAATCAATTAATTTTTGATTAAGGAGAAAAAGCAGTTCAGCGGAGGAAAGATAGCCTTTTCAACAAATTGTGCTGGAACAATTGGACGCTCAAAAATGGATTGTAGACTTAAATGTAAAATATAAACTATAAAACTTCTAGAAAAAAACATAGGATAAAATCTTTGAGATCTAGGATTGTTCTGGCAAGTGGACAGCAAGTGTAACAGCAAGTGTTAACAGCAACTGACCAGGGAAAGAACCAAATGGCACACAGAGAGTTGAAGAATCACACTTTATTCTGCAGGCTCAGAGGGGCTCTGAGCCCCGCTTCCTTGGTCTCCTCCAGTTTTATACCCTTGGTGGGATTCAAAAAGCATCCAATCAGCAACAAACTTTAACATCCAATCAGCAACAAGCTTTAACATCCAATCAACAACAAGCTTTACATCCAATCAGTAGTGAGTTCAGCCATGGGGGCCCAGGGTGGGGGTTTTTCCCTATCAGGACTAGGCAAGATACTTTTAGACTTGACACCAAAAGCCTGAGGAATAAAAGGAAATTTTGATATATTGGACTTCATTAACATCAAAAACTAACATTTTAGAAAAGACTATATTAAAAGGATGAAAAGACTAATTATAGACCAAGAGAATATATGTGCAAATCACATATCCAGCAGAGGACTTTTATCTAGAATATATTTTTAAAATGTTCAAAACTTGGCTGGGCGAGGTGGCTCACGCCTGTAATCCTAGCAGTCTAGGAGGCCGAGGTGGGTGGATTGCTCGACGTCAGGAGTTCAAAACCAGCCTAAGCAAGAGCGAGACCCCGTCTCTACTATAAATAGAAATAAATTAATTGGCCAACTAATACATATAGAAAAAAATTAGCCGGGCATGGTGGCGCATGCCTGTAGTCCCAGCTACTCGGGAGGCTGAGGCAGTAGGATTGCTTGAGCCCAGGAGTTGGAGGTTGCTGTGAGCTAGGCTGATGCCACGGCACTCGCTCTAGCCTGGGCAACAAAGCAAGACTCTGTCTCAAAAAACAAAAAAGAAAAAATAAATGTTCAAAACTTGATATTTAAAAAACAATTGATCCAATTAGAAAACAGGCAAAAGACTTGACAGAACATTTCCCCAAAGATATATATATATATATCATGGCAAAAAGCACATGAAAAGATGTTCAACATCATTAGCCATTGGGGAAATGCGAATTAAATCATGATAAGATGCCACCATACACCTAAAACAGTCAAAATAAAAAATACTGACAGTACCTATAATAGTTTCCTATTGCTACTGTAACAAATTACCACAAATTTAGTGGCTTAAAACAGCACACATTTATTATTTTACAGTTCTGAAAGTCAGAAGTCCAAAATGAGTTTCGTAAGCATGTTAGCCACCATCCATCTTCAAAGCTATCGATGGCTGGTCAAGTCTTTCTCACGTCACATCATTGTGACACTCTTTTATCTCCCTCTTCCACATTAAAGGACTCTTGTGATTCATTGGGTCCATCCAGATAATCCAGAATAATCTTTTGTTAAGGTCAACTAATTAAAAACCTTAATTCCATCTGAGACCAGAATTTCCCTTCACATAACATATTCCACAGGTTGTGAGGATTAGGACATGGGCTTCTGTGGGGGACATTTTTTCTGCCTATTACAGAACCAAATGCAGGCAAAGATGCAAAGAAATTGGAGTTCATACATTCCTGGTGAGAATGTGAAGTGATACAGCCACTCTGGAAAACTTTGACAGTTTCTTACAAAATTAAACATACACTTAACCATATGACCCAGCAATTGTACTCTTGAGTGTTTATCCTAAAGAAATGAAATTTTATGTTCACTAAAATATATAAATATAAATATATATATGTGTATATATATATATATATATATATATATGAATATTCTAGCAGCTTTATTTGTAATAGACAAAAAAAAAAAAAAGGAAACTACCCAAATGTCCTTCAGTGGGTGGATGAATAAACAAACTGGTATATCCATGTACCCTGGCATACTATTTAGCAATAAAAAGGAATGAACTATGATACACATAACTCCAATGGACCTCAAGGAAATTATGGTGAGAGAAAAAGCCAATCTCAAACATACACATACCACATAATTCCATTTAGATAACATTCCTGAAACAAGGTAATTATAGCTAAAAAGAACAGATTAGCTGTTTCCAGGGAATAGGGATGGGGGACGTGCCGGTAAAGAGGCAGCTTGTGGGAGCCCTGTTGCCACCAAACAGTTCTGTATCTTGCTTGTGTCAGCAGTTATGCAAAGTTACATGTGATGAAATTGCATGCAGCTACACGCCCACAAACGAGTGCATGTAAAATTGATGGAATCTGAATAAGGTCTTTGGATTGACCAGTGTCAGTCCCATGGATTTGATGTTGTGCCATAGCATCACAAGATGTTTCCATTGGGGCAGGCTGGGGGAAGGGTGCATGGGACCTTTCTTCACAACTTCCTGTAACTCTATAATTGTTTCAAAATAAGTGGTGATGGCAGCAAGATGGCTAACTAGAAGCCTCTAGTTAGCTCATTCCCCCTCATAAAGAAAGCCAGAACAACAACATTTTAATGAGAAAACTAAGGGAGAGCACCAAAGTGCTTCAGAAGAGTGACAGAAACTTTGGTGAGCACAGAAACTTGAAACAGCCAAATAAAGGAAGAAAGGATATACCAGACCAGCACCACCCAGCCCCCCATCTGGGATCAGCTGAGAACCAGGAGGAACTTCTCCCTGCCACAAGAAGGTAAGCAGGAGGATTCCAGCAACCCTCATCAACACCTTGGTCACCTAAAGACCTCACCACTGGGGTCCCCTGCAGTCCTCACAGGCACTAAACCCAGCTGAGGGAGCTGCCTGGAGTCCACATAGTTGTGTTCCCCCAAAACAAGGAGTCAACACTGGGCACTGTGCCCTGTGGCCCACATGGCTACTGTGCTATACCATCTTGAATTTGGAACTATGGCTGGAGTATGTCTTGCTCACAGCTCCCCTTCGTCCCTGAAGCTGAATCACCCCAACTTGGCCCCAAATCCCCAAGCTGAACTGTGAGCAACTGTTACACCCTTCCCCATGGGACCAAGCAGAGCTGCTCCAACTATCCCACCCTCTAACTCTTTGGACCAGAGGTAAAGCAATGCCCTGAGTCCTGGGAAAACAATACCTTGGCTGCTCAGACAATCACATCTCCCTGGTGCCTAAGTTGAAGCAGCACCCTGCATCCCAGGAAATGAATGGTGCCTCGGCCTCCCATAACAGTCATGCTCCACAGGCCTGAGCTGAAGCAGCACATCACCCCCTAGGGAATCAGTGCCTTGGCTGAGCTGAGCAGCTGTGTATCCTAGGGCTGAGCTTATGTAGTACCCCAAGTCCCAGGGAGACAGAGCAGTGGTTAAACTGAGACACTCCACCATGCAGGCCAAAAAACTTTAATACCCTGCTTCCTTGGAACTGAACTAGCTCCCTAGAGTCTGAGCTGCTGAGATACCCCTCTCCTTGAAGGGTGGCATCATTGCTGTGCTATTCTCTGCCCCCCTATGTCCACTTGACAGCTGTGATCTACCATTCTGGGGTCACAGAGTCTGGGATACTGCTGAACTCTACCATCCCAGTATCTGGAGTTACTACTACATGGTGCTTCATCCCCTGGGACCCAAATTGCCACTGAGCTCTATTGATTCAGCTTCACAAATTGCAGCCATAACTTGCTCTCCAGGCCCAACGTCTAGAGCATCCCTTCTGTCCAGGAGTCTTCTCAGGAGTACCCTGCCCCCTAGGTGTAGAATCACAGCTATAACCCAGCCTCCTGAGCCCAAGCTGCTAGGGGGTGCCTCAGAGTCACAGGTCTTGGCTCTTTGGGCAACCTACATCCAATTGTACCACACAGAATAAATCTGCACTCCAAGACCCAGGTGCCACAATAGATTACAGACCCTGAGCTTGGGATCCCAGCACCACAGCCACTCCAAGGATCTACAACTGGAACCCAGCATTGCTGCAGCTGCCTGTGGGCTGTGTCAGACCTGATGCCACAGGTCTCCCCATTGTGGGGAAAATGAGAATAGGAGGGCCCCAAACGCCATTGACACTGAGGACATTAACATCCTACACTGCTGCCACTGCTACCCCAAATTTCTGCAGTGTAGGCTGCTGAGATGTCCACAGTTACTGCTGATGTTGAAAAAACCTGAAGAAGCTGCACAGAGATTATACTACTGTACCTATGTAGAAATAGTCACCACGCTCTTCCCAAATAGCACCCTAAGACCCAACTGCAAGCGAAAGACTTGCTCTACAAAAGCCAGACTAGAAAGTTTGGAAGTGATGATCATTCTACCATATACACAGACATCAATGTGGGGACACAAGAAACATTAAAAAGCAAAGAAATATGACACCATCAAAGGAACATAACTCTCTAGTAACAGACCTAGTAATGAAAAGGAAATCAATGAATTGCCAGAAAAGGAATTCAAAATAATGATCTTAAGAAAACTCAACAAGATAAAAGAAAATACAAACAGATAATTCAATAAAATCAGGAAAACAATGCATGATATGAATATAAAATTCAACAAAGATATAAATCATAAAAAAGAAAAAGAACCAAACATAAATCCTGCAATTAAATCATTCAGTAAATGAAATAAAAAAATGCAATAGAGAACTTCAACGTAGACTTGATCAAATAGAAGAAAGAATCTCTGAACTTGAAGTTAGATTGTTTGAAAGCACCCAGTCAGAGGGGAAAAAAAGAATTAAGAATGAAAAAGTGTGAAGAAAGCCAACAAAACTTATGGCATAAGCATAAAATTAAGCATAAAAATATTTGTAATATGGGAATTCTAGAAAGAGAAGAAAGGGGAAAAGGTGTAGCAAACCTATTTAATGAAATAATAGCAGAAAAATCCCCAAGTGTGGGAGAGACATGGACATCCAGATCCAGGAAGCTCAAAGTTCCCAAATAGTTTAAACCCAAAAGTCCTTCCCAAGGCACATTATAGTCAAATTGTCAAAAGTTAAAGACAAAGAGATAATTCTAAAAACAGCAAGAGAAAAGTGTCAAGTCATATATAAGGAAATCCTCATGAGACTAACTATCTAGCACTCTGGGAGGCCGAGGCAGGCGGATCACTAAAGGTCAGGAGTTTGAAACCAGCCTGTGCAAGAGTGAGACGCCGTCTCTACCATAAATAGAAAGAAATTAATTGGCCAACTAATATATATAGAAAAAATTAGCCGGGCATGGTGGTGCGTGCCTGTAATCCCAGCTTCTCAGGAGGCTGAGGCAATAGGATTGCTTGAGCCCAGGAGATTGAGGTTGCTGTGAGGTAGGCTAAAGCCCTGACACTCACTCTAGCCTGGGCAACAAAGTGAGACTCTGTCTCAATAAATAAATAAATAAATAAACTAACTGAATATTTCTCTGCAGAAACCCCACATACCAGGAGAGAATGGGAGGATATATTTAAAGGAATGAAAGAAAAAAATTTGTCAGCCAAAGACACTATACCCAGCAAAGCTATCCTTCAGAAATTAGGGAAAAATAATGTATTTCCCAAACAAGCAAAAATTTAGGTAATGCATCACCATTTAATTTATATGAATGTTCAAGAGACTCCTGTATCTGGAAGTAAAAATATGATAATTACTATTATGAAAACACACAAAAGTATAAAACTCACAGGTTAAGCAGGTATACAAGGGAGAAAGAGAAAAGAATTGAATCTTATCACTATAGAAAACCACCAAACTACAAAAAACAAAAATAAATAAGAGAGGAAGGAAAGAACAAAGGTACACAAAACAACCAGAAAACAATTAACAAAATGACAGGGGTAAATCCTCTCCTAGTAATAATAACCTTGAATGTAAATGAATTAAATTCTCTACTTAAAAAATATAGACTGGCTGAATGAATAAAACACATGACTAGATTATATGCTGCTAACAAGAAAGTCACCTCACCTGTAAAGACACATACAGACTGAAAGTGAAGGGTTAAAAAAAGATATTCTATGCAAATGGAAACTAGAAGTGAGCAGGATTAGCTATACTTATATGAGATAAAACAAACTTTGAGTCAAAACTGTAAAAAGATACATAGAAGGTCATTGTATCATGATAAAGGGATCAATTCAGCAAGAGGATATAACAATTATAAATATATATGCACCCACCACCAGAATACCCAGATATATAAAGCAAACATTATTAGATTTAAAGGGATAGATAGATTCCAATATAATAATAGTTGAGGACATCACCACCCAACTCTCAGCATTG
Organism: Microcebus murinus; assembly: GCF_040939455.1. Lineage (NCBI taxonomy): Eukaryota > Metazoa > Chordata > Mammalia > Primates > Cheirogaleidae > Microcebus > Microcebus murinus. Next base: position 10,365,111 of record NC_134112.1, on the reverse strand, counting down.
GACAGATCATCTAGACATAAAATCAACAAAGAAACACTGGATTTAAAACACACTTCAGACCAAATGAACCTAACAGACATTTATGGAACATTTCACCCAACAGTTACAGAATACACATTTTTTTTTTCATCAGCACATGGAACATTCTCCAGGATAGACTACATGTTAGTCCGCTAAACAAGCCTCAACAAATTTAAAGAATTGACATCAATCAAGTGTCTTTTCTGGCTACAATAAAATAAAACTAGAAATCAATAATAAGAGAAACTTTCAAAATTGTTCCTCTGGAACATGAAAACTAAACATGCTCCTGATTGACCAAGGGGTCAATGAAGAAATTAAGAAAGAAATTTTAAAATGTCTTAAAACAAATGAAAATAGAAATACAGCATACCAAAACCTATGGGATACAGCAAAACAGTATTAGAGGGAAGTTTATAGCAATAAACACCTACAAGAAAAAAGTAGAAAGATTTCAAGAAATAATGTAATGATGTGTCTCAAGGAACTAAACAAGCAAGAAAACAAGCCAAATTCAAAATTAGTAGAAGAAATAATAAAGGTCAGAGGAGAAATAAAGTGAGACTTAAAAAATATAAAAGAAAAAATAATATTAATAAAAAAGATCTATGAAATGAAAAGTTGGTTTTTTGAAAAGATAAATAAAATTGACAAACCATTAGCTACACTAGCCAAGGGAAAAAAGAGAAAAGACCCAAATAAATAAAATTAGAAATGAAAAAGGAGATATCACAACTGATACCACAGAAATGCAAAGGATCATTAGAGACTATCACAAATAGCTACACGCCAACAAATTAGAAAACCTAGAAGAAATTGCTCAATTCCTGGATACATATTAATACAACCTACCAAGACTGAACTAAGAAGAAATAGAAAACCTGAACAGACTAATTATGAGTAATGAGACTGAATCTGTAATAAAAAAAAGTCTCCCATCAAAGAAAAAAAATCCTGCTGGGATTTTGATTGGGATTTATTGAATCTATAGATCAGTTTAGGGGAAAATGACAGTTTACCAATATTGAGGCTTCCAATTTGCAAACATGATATGTCTCTCAATTTTTTTAAGGTCTTATTTAATTTCTCCCAGCATTTTAAAAATAGTTTTTAGTGTACAGGTCCTAAACATGCTTGGTTAAATTAATTTCTATTTAATGTTTTAGATGCTGTAGGTGGACCCCCAGCTAGGCTCCACCTTGCCCCATGTGGAGGTGACAGTGAGGGATGGGCAAGGTGGGGGAACAGCAGGGGCCACAAAATGCCCCTCTGAGGACAGGCCGAGAGAAGCCTCTCAGCTCCTTTGGTCACAACCCGTTCACCTGGCAGCCAACAGGTGCCTTTGTGGGACCTGCCCCTCCTGTATACCTGGGCCCAGGACTCGACCTTCCTGCTGGCGCCTGCCTTCCCGTGTCCTGGTGGAGCAGGTCTTAGGGCTGGGGCTCCTACCTGGGGGTCTTTGGGGACCACGAGTGGGGAGCCTGTGTGCCTACAGGGAGGAGAGGAGGGAGGGGGGAAGATGGGAGTCGGGAGGAGGAGGTTAGGGAAGGGGAGAGGAGGGAGAGCAGAGCCAGTCTGGGCCTGGGCAGGGCCACAGTGGTGGGGCTGAGGGTGGCCCTGCTCTCAGGAGCATGGCCGGGTTGGGGTGTCCCTGTCTCCCAGTGCCTGGCCTCAGCGTCTGGCTCCTTCCCTGCTCCTCTCTCTGCCTTCAGGGATTTGGGATGAACCCAAATACAGACCATGGCCTTTAAGATCTGGCCCCCAGGGTCCCCACCCTCCTTTCTCACCTCTGTCTCCAGGGCCCCTCCCCTCTGAGGGGATCCCCCCGGGTCCCCAGGCCCTGCAGGGTCCAGTGGAGCCCAGTCCTCCGTGGCTTATGATGGCAGAGTCCTTTGCTTCATCTTTAGCCACTGCCTGTGTAATTTGGGGTTTTGGTGGCCTGTGTTGTTCACTTGGGTCCCCAAAACACGGGCGTGGCTGTCTGTGGCAAGTTGGAGCCAGGCTGAGGCAGAGACAGCTGTCCACTTTCTGGCAGGATGTGGCATGTGTGTCTGTCCTGCAAACACGGGTGCTCACCGCCAGCAGACACGTGGCCTGCCTCCCGAGTAGGAAGGGTCTAGCACGGCGCCCATCTCCCCCAGGCCGACACACTCACGTTGGTGACAGTGGCAGGGTATCCACCAGGCCTGGGGGCTGGGCCTCGTGGCCGGCAGGGGGAGCGAGGCGGATGGAGTGAGGGGTCCCAGGAGGGGCCCGCCCCATAGGGGGGCAGGGGTCTCTGCCTGCACCTCCAAGGGCCCCTGCGCACCCTCCGGGCAGGGGTTGGAGAGACAGCTCCTCAAACCCGACCCGACCCGGCTGCCTGGGGCTTCCTTGCCCTTTTCCCTTCCTTACCTGAGTGAGTGGCGGCCCCTGCCCGGCTCTGCCGCTCAAATCCGACTCGCAACAGCTTGTGGAGCCGCAGGGAGCGCTTCTCGGCCTCCCTTTTCTGAGGAAGCGAGGACTCTTTCCCACACGCAGCCGCCTGGCACAGAGCTCGCGGCACCACGCTGTCCTGCCCACCTGCTTGGCAAGGCTGTGTCCTGGGGTGAACCCGGTGCCTCCTCCATGTGGGCCTCAGCCCACCTGTCCCCAAGCGGCTAACCTCGTGCCAAACCAAAGTCAGACACAGGGCGCTAAGGAGACACCCGCCTGGGGGTTCTGGCACTTTCCCCCTGCCTCGGTTTTCTCAGCTGTCACAGGAAGGACGGAGAGGACCTTGTTCAGGGCAGTGCTCCTCAAACCAGGCCCACCCCCGGGGCGTGTGGTCCCGCAGGATGGGGCAGGGTGGGACTTGCATCCCTCGCCAGCCCAGGCGTTGGGTGCTGCGGGTGGACCCCACGCTGAGAACCGCTAACGACGGGTAGTGAGGAGTGGTGCATGTGTCCCATAAACGCTGTGGCTGGTGACAACCCCTGGGATCAGCACAAGCCCTGCAAAGGGGACAAGATGGCCCCAGTTAGAGCTCTTTTTGCTCTAAAGACACAAAAATGACTTGACTTACCTTCAGCAAAAGAAGGATGTTTATCTTGATAACACAGTGTATTATGCGGCCAGGTAGGGCGGTAGCAAGCACCCAGGATCCCCCTCCCTGTCCCTCCATCCATCTGGGAGTGTGTCCCTCTCCCTCCCTGTCCCTCCGTCCATCTGGGAGTGTGTCCCTCTCCCTCCCTGTCCCTCTGTCCATCTCAGAGTGTGTCCCTCTCCCTCCCTGTCCCTCTGTCCATCTCAGAGTGTGTCCCTCTCCCTCCCTGTCCCTCTGTCCATCTGGGAGTGTGTCCCTCTCCCTCCCTGTCCCTCTGTCCATCTCGGAGTGTGTTCCTCTCCCTCCCTGTGCCTCCGTCCATCTGGGAGTGTGTCCCTCTCCCTCCCTGTCCCTCTGTCCATCTCAGAGTGTGTCCCTCTCCCTCCCTGTCCCTCTGTCCATCTGGGAGTGTGTCCCTCTCCCTCCCTGTCCCTCTGTCCATCTCAAAGTGTGTCCCTCTCCCTCCCTGTCCCTCTGTCCATCTGGGAGCGTATCCCTCTCCCTCCCTGTCCCTCTGTCCATCTCAAAGTGTGTCCCTCTCCCTCCCTGTCCCTCTGTCCATCTCAGAGTGTGTCCCTCTCCCTCCCTGTCTCTCTGTCCATCCGGGAGTGTGTCCCTCTCCCTCCCTGTCCCTCTGTCCATCTCAGAGTGTGTCCCTCTCCCTCCCTGTCCCTCTGTCCATCCGGGAGTGTGTCCCTCTCCCTCCCTGTCCCGCTGTCCATCTGAGCATGGCCCTCTCTCTCTGTCCCTCCTGTCTCTGCCAGCTTCTCACCCTCCAGCCATGGTCTGTCCCCACGCTACTCCCTAGGTGCTCGCTCAGGCCTCAGTGGCAGGTTTGGGCACTGGTCCTCCATCCCAAGGCCAAGGGCGGCTCAAGACAGGCCTCCCTGCTTCCCTGGGGCCGCAGGCAGGGCCGCCCCTCTGAGAGAGGCAGGGCCTGGCCGGTGCCCCTCAGACGTCTCCTTCAGCAGCTGCGTGGGGGCTTCCCGGGGCTTCAGCAGGGGCCCCCACGGAGCTGGGCGAACATGTGTTTCTCTGTCCCCAGCTGAGCCCCTTTCCCTGTCCCTTCCCGTGGGGCTCCAGCAGCGGCCTCTGTCCCCAGTGAGCTGTGACTCTCCGTGTCTGCCTGTCTGTCCAGTTCCGGGGTGACAGTTTGCTGTGTGACTGTGCCGTTGATTCTCAGGTTGCTCAGCTGTTCCTGTGCTGTCGTGCGGACAGGGGTCTCCCCTGCTACCTGCCAACCGCCGGCTGCTCCTCCCCGGCTGCGGTGGGGCTGGGGGTGCCAGGCTTGCTGGCTGGGGAAGCAGCAAGGGACTCCCAGACTCTGGGCTCAGGTGACCTTTCCCTGAAGGCTCCTGGGAGGGGGCAGGGGCAGGCGGGACATGGAGGGCTGGGTCACATGGCCGGCCACATCTCCACCTGTGTTTTCACCCAGAGCCAGCAGCAGAGAGCGCCAGACCCTGTCAGGCGGCTGGACCTCTGAGAGGGGCAGCTTCTTGGCCCTGGTCCTGCAGGGCCTCCAGGCTGAGAGCCAGGAGGGGCCAGAGCTGCTTCGGTGGGCTGGGTCCTTCCTGCCGAGCCCATGGCGCTGGGGCTCTCCCTGGGGACCCAGGCCGTCCTACTCACGGGCCGTCCTACTCACGGGCCGTCCTACTCACGGGCGGTCCTGCTCACGGGCCGTCCTGCTCACGGGCCGTCCTGCTCACGGGCCGTCCTGCTCACGGGCCGTCCTGCTCACGGGCCGTCCTGCTCACGGGCGGTCCTGCTCACGGGCCGGCCTGCTCAAGGGCCGGCCTACTCACGGGCCGTCCTACTCACGGGCCGTCCTACTCACGGGCGGTCCTACTCACGGGCGTCCTACTCACGGGCCGGCCTACTCACGGGCGTCCTACTCACGGGCGTCCTACTCACGGGCCGTCCTACTCACGGCCAAGGGCGGCGCTGCAGACAGGCTGCACGCTGGCTCTCAGCACAGCTGTGGGCCTGACGTGAGACCATGGCGGCTGCTTGGTGCCCTCTGTCTGGAAGCCCTGCTGTGATGAGGAAGTGGGCGAGGGATAGACCTTGCTCGTTCAGTCGCCCAGCAGGTCGTGAACGGGCACCTGTCTGCCGACCAGACAGTGAGTGGGCGCTGCCGCCAGCCTCAGCTGGGAGAGCAGGTCCCTAAATCTGCGGGACAGGCCTGGGGCGCACCTGGCTTTGGTGGGGGTCTGGGCTCCATCCTTGGAGGAGAGGCAGCTCCTGTCCCAGTACCTGCCCTGCAGCCCAGTCCTGCCTCTGTTTTCCACCTGCGAAATGTGGAGGAAATGCAGTGTGTGTCTGGGGACTCACAGTGGCCTGAGGACAGAGTGAGGCGTGATCTCCAAGAAAGCCCCCACCCAGGGTGGACGGGAGCTTAGAGTAAAAAAAGAGGCTTCAGGCTAGGAAACTCTGGAATAAATACAACTGACAAGGGTTTGTATTCAGAATGCTCCTATAATAAAAGCTTAGTAGAACAGCTTAGTAGAATAAATGGACAAAAATACAAACAGAAAGTTCAGAGAAGAAACCTGAATGACTAATAAAAATATACGAAAACGCCCAACCTCACCATGACAAGGGACATGCACAGGCAATCCAACTTTATACTCAGCATGACTGCAGACATTAAAAAGTCCAGGCCAGGTGTGGTGTCTCATGCCTTAATCCCAGCACTTTGGGAGGCCAAAGTAGGAGGATCACTTAAGGCCAGGAGTTTAAGACCAGCCTGGGCAACACCAAAACAAGAGACATTAGCCAAGTGTGGTGGTGCATGCCTGTAGTCCTAGTTACTCAGAAGGCTGAGGCAGAGAGATCACTTGAGCCCAGAACTCTGAGACTGCAGTGAGCTGTGATTGTGCTGCTGCACTCCAGCCTGGGCAACAGAGTAAGACCCCATCTGTTTTTTTTCTTTTTTTTTTTTTTTAAAGAAGCCCATTGAAATGGTGATGAGCTGAGAACAACACACTACCCCCTGCAGGGGTGCCTAGTGTTGTTGCCCTGTGGCCTGCAACTCCATTCAGGGGATGTGCCCTGGGGCGCAAGAATGCCTGCTGCATTGTCGTACTACTGAGAAACTGGGACCAACCCAAGTCCTCACCAGCCGAAAGTGGCTAACTGTGCTATTCACTCAAGGGACACACCGAAGACAGCGCACAAAGGTAAGGACAAAAGAAAGGAAAGCAAGCGACAAAGACATTGATTTATACAAGTTAGAAATATGTGTATAATAAATAATAACATCATGGAAAACTCTGAAAGGCTGTTATCTTGGGACAGAGATGGGGCGACTGGGGGGCTTGCAGGAGTCCCGGCTGCTCCGAAGCTGTGCCGTGAGGACAGCAGCGCCAGCTCAGAAGGCTGCCATCTGTCCAGGGCTTTGCACAGGGCCTGCTCCAGCCAGTGGTAGGTTGTTAGCAGCGAGTGGGGGGGTGGGGGGGGGGACAGGGTGTCCCAGAGACCCTCTGCAGGTCAGTCACCAGGGCCCTGTGCTTAATGCTATGCTGTTGCCATCTTGAAAGTCTTAATAAGTTTTGTACAGGGGACCCCACATTTCCATTTTGCATTAGGCTGAGAAATTCTGTAGCCAGTCTGTGGGGTATTAGCGTGCAGGACGAGGGGCCTTGCCTCCTTGGATTTTTGAAGATTAACACAAACATCCCAAGGGGCTGCTACAGATGCTGGGGAGGGCGTCAGGATGCACAGAGCCTGCAGCCCAGACTAGGCCCAGAGTGTCCTCATAGGAGATGGGGAGCTCTGAGAACGCAACTGTGGGGGCAGTTCCTGGGAGAGTCACCGAACCTTAAGGGCGTCCTGGTTAGAGACATGAGTGTGAACTCCAGGGTGGGGCTGCAGTCAGAGCTCTTTAAAAGCAGTTTGTGAAAAGGACTCTTAATTGGGAAAACATTTTTAAATTGGGTTATAAGTCTTCTATTTAGGAGAATCAATCAGTACTGCCACTATGGTCTTTATATACCACTACCCAAACTGCACCCATCCCCAAATGATTTCTAAAATCTGTGATATTGGAGGAGTCTGTGGACGACCACCTCTGAACCTGACCTGCTTTTAAGAGATGCACCTCCCCAGTTGGCCCAGATTTTTTTTTTTTTTTTTCAGACGGGGTCTTGCTGCTGCCCAGGCTGGAGTATAGTGATGTGATCACAGCTTACTTGCAGCCTCAAACTCCTGGCCGCAAGTGATCTTCCCACCTTGGCCTCCCAAATGCTGGCATTACAGGAGTGAGCCATCACACCCAGTCTAAATCATCCTTTTAAAGCTTCAAAGTGTATTTTCCAAACAGCGTCCTGCTAGTCTGCTCAGATCCTGGGGTATCCTAGTCTAGCCCTATCACTAACCTCACGTCCCCTGGGCACTCAGAGCAGATGGCCTGAGACAGCAGCTCGTGGCTAACTCTGCACCCCAGGTGGCTGTGCGGGCCAGGATGGCACTCACTTGGCAGGGTCAGAGTGAGGCACACACATCCCAGCCAGTGGGTGACAATGTCTCTGAGTGCAGCCACCTCTCCCAAGAGGACAGAGTTATTTCTCTCTTGATGATGTCACTTGACTTCTGGGTGTGCTCGTGCTGCCTTAAATTTCTGGGGACTTCAAAAGCTCAAGATGTGGTTCTTGTCATCATAGGGTCGATCATTTCTGGGGTGAATATAGGAGAACTGTTTAGGAGTTTCACCCAACGCACAGAGAGAGCCTTGTGCCACGGAAGACAGGCTGGCTCGGCTGCAGCACTCTCGGAGGGTGGTGGGGGGACCAGAGCACACTGCAAGGCTCTGAGGGGTGCCATGGGGGTGCGTCTCAGAGTAGGTGCTGCACGGAGGCGGGGAACGGTGGGTGCAGAGCTGGGTTAATGTCAGCACAGAGGTGTGAAGGCAATTCCTCTCTGAGCTAGAGGTGGAACAAAACTGGAAAACAGTTCGGTATGGAGGACAGACCAGCCCCAGGAGCAGATGCAGCATTCACCACCACCAGGCCCCACTGCTTGTGGCTCACGTTCCTCCCAGGACACAACAGCCCATGGTGGCCGGGGTCTTGTCACCAGGCACCCTGAACACTTTGGGGTGGCTGGGTCGGTCCATGTGAGGACAAGCCATGGATTGTACACTTGACCACTTTCTGGATAGGGCCTGTCCCGCCCCTCACCCAGCTCTTCCCTCTTCAGGGCTGCTGCAGACCCACGAGGGGAGTGAGCCCCCTGCCTGGACGGCCTGAGACAGCCCCAGAAGGATGGTCACACACATTGAGCCTGAGTCTGCCTTGCACGATGTCATCACCCTGTGGTGACAAAATCCCTTCTCCATACTGTCAGACTGGGAAACAGGTGGTCACCCAGGGCTGCTGGAACCTTCCTCACCTGAAAGCCTAGCTCCAATCTACACCCTCTTCCCTGACGGATACCTGGGTCTCCCAGCCTCCAATGACCCCAAATTATCTCCTGTTAAGGGTCACTATCTATGGTGTGTGTCCTGTGGGCCACCTGGTGAGGTCTCCCTACAAGCAATCATGGGGGAGTTCCTGAACTTCCAAGCTGGAGCTCAGTAGTCCCACCAGGGACCATCACTGGGTCATAACATGGCCCTGACCCAGGCTGCCTAGGGCAGCCTCCCTGGCCCAGCAGAGACCAAGGCTCACCTCTCCCTGTAGGAAGGGCCTTCTCCACGCCCCCAGCCCACCATCACACACCCTGTCCTCTGGCAGACCCCTCCCCACCTGTGTCTTGTACAAAGTCCACGCTGGGAGGCGAGACTGGTCTCTGCAGTGAGAGGGCAGTGTCCGGCAGGCAGACCAGGCCCAGTGTCCGAGTCAGGAGGTTCCCAACGGCTTCAGCACCTGCCACACTCTGCGTGGGGTCACCACAGTGCTAATGTGCGGGTTGCTGAGGGTTTCAGTGGTGGAATGATGCAGTGTGTGTGTGGGGGGGTCTTCCATCTCTCTTTCCCATCCAACACAGAGTGTCTGCCACATGCCAGGCCTGCGCTGAGCAACAAAGGGGACAAGACAGTCCAAGGCAGAGTCCCATGATGAACCACCTGCTGGGACTGGGGTCTGCAGCAGTCCCTGCCACTCACTTTGGGCATGGTGCTACAGAGCACGTGGCATGGCCAGGACTGTACCTGAGGCAGCTCTTCTTGCTTTTAGTTCTAGAGAGAAGGCAGGCACAGTGACCAAGCTCGGGCTGGAGGGACTGTTGGCCTCAGAAGAGGCTGCTCCAAGAAGCAAGTAGGAAATGAGGAACCACCGGTCCCACAGAGGGGATAGGGCAGTGGCCCTGGGCTTTCCCCAAGCCACTGGCCACATGGCCTTGGGAGTGTCACTTAATTCTGTGACACAATGAGGTATTGAACTACAAAGTCCCTGAGGCCCCGTCCAGCTCTGGGAAGAAAGCCTAGGGCTGAGAGGGGCAGCAGGGACACTGGCCAGGGTCACTCTCAAGATCCAGGCATCTTTCCTGCAAGTGCCTCCTAGGCAGAATGGCCTTGACCCCACTTGGCAGGAGACGGCACTCCGCCCCCAAGTGCCTGCAAATGGCCTCATAAATCCACCTGAGGGTGGCTATGTCCCCTCACCCCACGTGCATCTGCAACTCCATCAGCACCACCGGGAAGATGGTAAACTCCAGCATGCCAGGGGCTTACCCGGCAACCCAGCAAATACCCACAGTGGCCCCGGCAGGCCTGGGCCGGCTGGGCTCCGCAGCAGCTGCTCCTGCCATGGGCTGTGGGTTGCCACCCCCGAGGGGGCAGCTGGGCCCAGCCTGTCTTCCTGGCACAAGGTTCTCTCCACAGGCAGCGGCGTACCTCAGGCACCTGGTGTGTAGGGATGAGTGGCAGATCTAAAATCCCTACCAGGCCCGAGACACAAGGGAGCTCGGTGACGTTGGGTCCCTTCTCTCCCTCGGAAGGCAAGGTCAGTCTGATCAACTTTCAGTATTAAATAAAACCAAGAAAATAAGATAAAATGAGCAAAACCGTGTTAGTGTGAGCTAAGGAGTTCAGTGTGAAATGACGGAATATTAATTTTCCTCTTCACCCCTGAGGTAGTGACTGCACCATCCTGGCCAGGACTGGCAGGGGAGGCCCCGGAGCTTTCCGCCCACATCCACGTGGGCGCCCCCGTGTTCAGCGAATATGCCCTGGGCCACAGCCTGGTTCAGAAGCCAGTCCCCTAGAGCCTTCAGTCAGAGGATGGGAGCTTCACTGGCCACAAGGAGGCCCATGTTCTAGGGACACAGTCCAGTTCTTCAGGCCCTTGGGCCACATGGGATGCTCTGCCTCTGACCAAAGGGGAGGGAACTTATCAAGGGCTGGCTGGATTCCACGCTGACAACTTTTGTGCTTTCCATTTGCAAAGGGAGCCATCCCGTCCTTGGCTGAGCTGGCTGCCAGCTGGCCCAGTGGGGAGCATATTTGAGGTGGGGGTGAGGGTCTGTTCCCCAAGCGCAGTGTTCTGGGCAGTGAGTTCTCTGTGTAGCAGCTGACGCTACACATTGTGTGGACACATTCCACACAAAACACTTCTCGACTGTTCTCCCTCCTGTACTCTTCAGGGGAAACTTATTGAAGATGCCTCTCTTTCTGGTGGGTTATTTCTAGGAGTTTGCTTGGCAATTCTACTCTTAAGCTTTTAAAACGTTCTTCATTCGGTCAAGAAATACTTCTCACACACCCAGGTCCTGCCCTCTGTGAGGGGTCAGAGGAGGCAGAACAAGTGAGATGGATACCCATGGAATGGGGGTAGGGGCACAGAGAGGGACAGCCTAGGATGTGAGTGAGGGAAGGAGCAGGTAGCAGCCTGGGCAGGTTCTGTGTCAGAGCCGGGTTACGATCTTGCATAAGCCATGTTCCGAGGCAATGGCAGGTGTACACCTGGAGACTGAGGGCCAAGAGCCTGGTGAGTAAAGGCAGCCCCCCAGTAGAACTGATTAGAATTCTGCACTCACCCCGAGCTTTCAGGTAACAAGCAGAATCCCAGAACCTGCTTAAAATCATGCAAGATCTATAGCTATATTCTTCTTTTTTTCCTGATCAAAATCTTATGGGACTTCTGAAAGCTGTGTGAAGTCTTGCCCAGGGCATTCAGACCAGATGGGAAATAACTTCTAACAATTTCTCATTCTGGTGTTTGCTGTGCACTTGGGCCTGGGACCTCAAGGCTACAGTTCACAGGTAACGACCACACATAGACAGAACTGTCTCAGCAGCAAATGTTACACACAGACCCAGAATTGCTTAAATACAGATTTATTGCAAACCAACACCGAAGAGCTGGAGCAGCTTTGCAGACTGGATACCCCACTCTCCTGGGCCCCTGGACAAGGGGCATGAGTCACCCTGCTTTCCTCGGACCTCAGCTGGTGGGACTTAGTGGCCAAACTGCAGTTGTCATGTCTAAAAAGAGAAAAAAGGCAGAGTGCACCAGTTCTGGAGGCTGGGCAGGTCCAGGGCACTGCCTCAGGGCACAGAATCACCCAACAGTGCACAGGGACAGGCTCCACAACCACACCAAGCACTGCACAGGGCACAAGGACCAGATGCGGGGTGGCTGCTCCTGCCACAGGGCCAATATCCAACACTGCCCCTCCGCTGCTCTTCCTAGACGCTGGTTTATCATTTATTAAAGCAGGGCAGGGAGTGGGGAGAAATGCACACAGAAAATAATATCAGGCAAAAAGAAGACAACTCACCACAGAAGTGAACAACTCTCAAAGTCTCCCAATAACAAGGTGCGGGGTATTTTCACCCCACTTACTCCTTCTGGAAGACTGCCCATGGGCTGGGGCCTAACTTGGGGACAGGGAAGACAGGAGACATACACACAGGCCCTGAGAGACCCCCTTTCATTAGGCAGGGAAGCTCTCATGAGACAGTAGTGTGCAAATCCTAGGACCTTTGATGGGAACTCCAGGAAAAAATGACAAAGGCTTTCTCAGGACCCTTCATAGGCGACAGAGTTCTGCTACCCAGGGTACAGACCTCTTCAGAGGGGCCTCACCAGCTCAGTGACAGGTATCAGACAACAAGGCTCTGATTCCAAGGTGGGTATTTGGGGCCCTCTGCTCTAGCTTCACAGTCAGACCCACAGAAAACTTCCCAGGGATGCTTCCTTACGAGGACTATCAGCCACCACTGTAAACCAGAAATCTACCCGCAAATGACAATACACCAGCTCCCTTCCACAGTCAAAGGTGGTAGCCTCTGGAAGAACCAATCACCAACTTACTCTCCTAGATAGCCCCTTTCCCCCAAGTATTCTCCGAGAGAGCCTGCAGGGGACAGGGTCCTTTCCCCATGACAGCAGGCTTCCTCAGCATCTGCAGGCCTTCATTCTCGCTGGCTGCAATGGCACCAGGGTGCGGAGACCTGCAGGATGACTTATCCATGCACTGAGCTGATGGCCAAGTGGATGGCACCGGGTAGTGGCAGCACCACATTCCTGGTAATGGGCACACAGAGTGCCACTGTGAGTACTTGGGGCACAGGCCAAGGCCCTGCCCCACAGCCCACGATTGGGTCTTCGCACCTTGGCTAGAGTCAGTCAGTAGCCATGGCTCAGGGCATAAGCTCAGGGGTCCTGAGGTGGTGGCCAGTCCCTGGAGAACTGGTAGGATGGGGCCATGAGCTCCAGGAAGTGCAGTTCGGCACCTGGCACAGAGGATGGGGACATGGTCGTCTTCACTTTCTCTGGCTCAGTCGTGGTGAGGCAATGTACCTTCAGGCCCAGTGCAGAAATTCCTCCTTCCAGAGGCCCCTCGAGGTCAAGGCTGCCAGGACCTTTGGCTGATGTGCTCTGCTGATGGGCTGCTGGACATGCTGTGGTCTCCTCCTGAGGGTGCTGGATCTCCACTCCTGCCCACATTTTAACACAGTGTACCCAAAGTGGAGGTCTCACAGGGAGCCAAGCAGAACATACCATGCAGTGATGGCTGGGCTTAGTTCACTTCAGCAAGAACCAAAGTAAGGCAGCCACAGTCAGACAACAGACAGAAGCCCCACTGCACCTAGGCCTGAGGCCAGAACCCCCCAACATCTAAAACATGCAAACAGGACTCCAGTTTCCACTGCTCTGCCCATGAGGCTGAGGCAGGCAGAGCACATTTACAAAGGGATGAGCATGACAGCATATGCACATACCCAACAGAGGTCAAGGGGCAAGGAGTTTCCCAAAGCAGCCCCAGAAACAGCTGCACAGCATGCCACGCTTGCATCATGCAAGCTCCAAGCTCCACACACTTCAACAACTTCAGCTTCACCTGAGAGCCCAACAACATCTCCACAGCCCCAACCAAAAGCAAAGCAAGCAGAATAACAGCATCGAAACAACAGCAAGCAAAGAGCAAGGAAGGAAACAAATGCTGCCTGCAGTGGCTGGTTGCTGTGGAGACAAAAGCATGTGATTCCCAGTTTCCTGGGATGTCCCCTTCTGCATTTCAAACACCTTCACTCAGTGTCGGCCACAGTGGCCAACATCCAGCAGCTGGCCCCACACCTTCTCTGGAACAGTCTGGAGATGCAAGGTCAAGGTGGAAGGCCTGGTTCATCCTTCATAGAGAGGATGGCTAGGGGTGAACAAGACGAGCGAGTCCCTGGAATGCAGGGAGCTGAGAAGGGCAGCTGAGGACAAGGCCTCTGCCCCCTGATGACAAGGGTTTTCCTTTCCTTCTGGTCATTAAAACTGCACAGCCCCGGGGGAGATGTTGAACATGGCCGGGTCGAATCGCTGGCCTCGGAAGGGAGAGCCTTCAGCATCCCACCCCTTCTTCAGCATCTCATGGACTTTCTACAAACAGAAAATAGAGAGATTAAAAGGGATCGCAAAGCACTGCATACCTTCTCCCAGAGCAGACTCCAACTGCAGGCACAGCCTTCCTGCTCCCTCAGGGTCTCGGATGTGCCTGGCAAGACCAGCTGGCCAGGGGACCATACTGCCCCGGGCAGCCTGCGACCAGGGGACGCACTGCAGACTGCACTCTCCACAGACTGAATTTCTAACCTCCATCTTCTGTCCCCAGCAAAGCACTGGCCACTCTCTATGGTTCAACTTCTGTCCCTTTTCCACCAGGACCTCTGTCCAAATTCCAAACAGGCTATAGGCCCTACAGTCCCACAGACACTAGCTGAAGTGTGCAGGGGGGTGTCCCACGCCCACGGGGGTTGTAGAGAAAGTACGCCTGGCCCAATGGGGACTAAGATGTACAGAGAAATTGGCCCAGCCCCACCAGAGACATGACTAGGGTGTGCAGAGAGGGTGCTTCTTCCTTCCCCAGGGAGGAAGTTCTCAGCACTGAGAACTACGTCATCAGACGATCCACGGCTGACCCAGGGTGTGACGCGGAGGAAGAGGCCGCAGAATGTCCAGTGGTGGACCTGCCAGTCAGGAATGCCCCACTGTTTCCTTGGAGTCAGAGTTGGTTGACTAAGCTCTTCCCAGCATGTGGCCTTTCTGGAACTATCTAGCCACCAAGAGTCAGCAGCAGGCCCAAGCTGGGTGACATACAACCAGGGGATATCAGGAAGACTGTACCCGTGAGGGAGAACCCGCACCCGAGCTGGTGGGCCCTCCTTCCTCACAGCATCTCTGCGTCCACCCTCGTCACCCAGCCCACAAGTGTGCTCAGGGCTGGGGATGACCTCACCTTTCTTCTGACCACAAGAGACAAAAGAAACCATACAGGGCTAGAGGTAACCCTACTGATGTGATCCACGGTCCCTGTTACAGAAAGCCCTGCAGAATGGGCCCAGAAGATAGACATCTCTTCTTTTGTTACAAGATTAACAGACTCGAGCAGTGTGGGCGACTCCTGGCGTCTGATGAGGCTCCTGGACTCTCAGCACCATGGCCTCTCCTTAAATAAAATACAACCTTCCTGACAAGAGGGCTTTCTTTTTCCTATTTTTAAAGCTAAGTAAGTCAGCAACAAGCATAGCAAAGACACTTAATACACATTAGGGGTTAACCAATATTACTTTCAACTTCCTACAGGCAACTCACATCAGAGACTTTGGAAAGACCATTTCAAGAGCAAGGGGCTGCGCTGCAGTGGGACCTGAGCAAGTGGCGCACATCAGGTGGCTGGGGAGCAGGGAAGGCTGCGGGAAGCCCCGTGTGTGCAGCCCTGAAGGCCTGGCCTACCCCTCTGCCCGCTGGAGGTGTGGGGCTGGACAGTCTCAACCAAATACAAGATTGGATCAACCAGATGACCTAAGCAGGTAGCCACACAAGGCCTCTGAACCCCTCAATGGAGCCCAAGCCAGCTGGAGGGCAAGTGAAAGCTGTGGAGCCCTGCAGCCACCACACCCTGGGACCTAGGTGGCTGGGTGGAGACTCGGTGTAGGAAGCTGACAGTGCAAAATGCAAATTAGGAGACTTGATCCTGTAATGAAGTGAGTCCAGGGCATCAGGGTCAGTGCTCAGACCTTTCCTGGGGCAAAGGTGGAGAGCAGGCATTCTTATGTGCCTCCAGATTCACTCTATGACCAGAGACCACGCTAATGCTGGTATCTGCCTGTGTAATGTCACAGCTATTGACAGTTAGGGTCAGCCCCACCAGGCTGGAGAGATCCTAGACATAGTCCCATTGGAGTGTAGACTGAGCCATGGCACCTGTACACCCCAAACTCCTTTCCCAGATGTGAGGATCCTGTACAAAAGAAATTAAATTAGGGAAAAGATGAAGGGTATCAGATTTGTTGACTATATAAAGAAGTTACCTCATAGTGACATAAAAGAATTTAAAACAATAAGAGAAAAATGTTGTTATTTCAAAATAAAAATGCTTCAACTACATGGCGTCTGTGGTGTTAGAAGCATAATTTGAAATTGTGGCAAATTTAGAAAACTCAGAGTTCACACCATAAATGGGCATCAATGCCAGCGCACACTGGTAACTGTGACTATGCCAATGTGCACGGCAGATGGAAGCTGACACGAGGACCTGGCCCTTTCCCATCCTCTCTCACTACTGAGGCCTGGTGATCCCAGCGAAGCGACCCTGACCACAGAACTCTCATGAGGGTCCCTGCCTGTGAGGTGTCCCTGATGACAACTGAGCAAATGTGGCTAAACTGCTACATGAGGCCACGTCAGGGCACAGACCTACCTTTCTAGGTCTGTTTCTGTATTCAATTAGAAAAAAGGCGGTTACAGTCACTAAGGACATTTTACACAGACCCTCTGATTTAGTTAGGGCTCCCTTGTTTTGAAGATCCTTCCCCAGGCCCTGTCAAACCCAGAGAGGAGCTGAGACTTTAGCATCAGCACCAGGCAGATGTTAGACACGCAATCATCCCTGAGCTACCACACGCCTGAGAGGTCGGTTTCTTACTACCTATAGCTATGGGCCAGGGACCTGGTGGCTCCCTGGCTGTTGAAGAGCTGGTCAGCCCTGGTAAGGGGGTCACCTCACCTTCGTGCAACCAGCCCTGGGCTCCTGCATATCACTGAAGGTCTTGCGTGCTCTGGGTGCTATGCTCTGGGCAGGGACACACATCCCCTTAAGAGTCAGCATGCTGCCTGGCCCATGGCAAGTCCACAGCAGAACAGATCTGGATTCAAAATACACAGCTCTTTCCATTAGACCATAGTGTCTTTAAGATTCTTCTTTGGATCCTTCCTAACTGGGTCATTGCCCAGTCCCTGGGTTCCCTAGTGCTGGGTCACAAGCAGCTGTACACTGGGTACAGGCAAGCCCCCCAGGGACTGTCACAGGGACCTTCTGTTCTACATTGGGTGCTGTAGTACCCTGGGGGCCAGGAAGGCAGTTTGCCCAGAGGACACCAACAGGACGACCCACTGTAGTGCTGTCAGAACAGGGTGACAGGGAGCAGAGAAGACACCAGCTGCATCCTGCTTGCACACATGTGCACACGTATGGTGTGTGGCACCACCATCTCCCACCTCTTGAGGCTGATCTGTCCCAGGCTAGCAGTGAAGATCTTGGTGTGAGTCTGAGGCCCAAAACCTGCAATGCCTGGAATGAACAGACCACGCTGTGCCTGGTCCTGGGCAGCAGGCTGTGTGACAACCACCAGAATGAGAAGCCCTTTGGCCTTTGGGAATGGAGAGACAAGAGCAGCTGCTTCCTGAGGAGGATTATTGATGAGATTACGAAGCAAAACTGAAATATTTTTTGGAAAGGGTAAGATTAAAATGGCTGGAATCTTAGTGCCATGAAGGCAGATCTGTATCTGTCCTCCTCACTGACAAGCCCTGGAGAAGGGCAAGAGTAGGCAATGTCAGGGCATCAGCACAGAATGCAAAATCAGGGGTTGGGGAGAGTGAGAGGAAGATCAAGAAGAAGAAAGGATACAAAGGAGAGTAAAAGGAAACAGGAAGAAAAGGAGGAGGAAGGAGAAAAGAAAAAAGAGGGCAGGGTCAGCTGGAGCCCCAACACCCTGTGCATGTCCTGGCACTAATGGCAATTCCCATGATAAGCAGGTATTATTGCTGGCTTTGCTTTTGACTTTTATGTTCTGAAAGAGACAAAAATCACAAGAAATTTGAGGACTCAGAGATGAAAACAGCTGTAGAGTATTCTAGCTTCTGCCTTGTCCCACAGCTAATGTCTACAGAAGATCTTACTGAGGCTCTGACAAATGCACAAATATAGTTCAGACCACAACAAATAATTTTTATCACTTATCTATAACTAAGACTCAGTGTTGGTGTCTGGGGAAGATTTGAGGAACTACCTACCCTTAGTCCCTCCATCCTGTGGCAGAAAGGGGTGCTTAGTAAGACTTCCTTCTAACTTTCAAGGCAGTGGGTGTCTGTCTATGTTCATGTTCTCTAGCCAAAACAGACTCTACCCTGAAGATCAACTTGTGAATACATTTCAGCCCTTCTGTGGATGGAGCACTGAACCTGGGAACAGGGTGGCAGACCCCTCATGTCCCTGCCTCCAACTGCTGCCACAAGAAGCCCCACCCATAGGGCAAGGGTCCAAAGACTGGACTTTCACCTAGTGACTACAGGCAAACACAGCATAACTAGATTGAAATGTGACCAGGTAGGTATGGCTATCTAAGAAACTGAGATGATTTGAGCAAGCGCTGCAGTACTGCCTGAGGCCACCACAACCTGTGCAGGGACATGGGCCAAGCAGGGGTGTCCTTTAACCTTGCTGTGCCCTAGGGTGGAAAAGGGGGCCAAGCTGAGAGGAACATTCTCTCCTATGGAAACTCAAGCCAGGGCGGGTAGGGATAGAACAGAAAGATCTGAAATCAGATGAGAGATCAAATCCCACTCCTGCTGCTTGAGCTGCTGTGGGACCCTGAACACATTCCTGTGACCTCAATAACTCAACATCTCTATTGTAAAAAGCAGACAATCTTTTCAGGGCTTTGTGGGTTCCCAGCCTGGCTGTATGTACTAAGTGCTCACTACATGTGGCAGGGCTGGCATTCCTCTCCACAGGCTCCTGGACTTCACAGGAGCAGGATGGGCTTGTCTGAGAAGACAGGTTAGAGAGGACACACACAGTGGCAGAGCTTGCAGAACCACCGAGGGGGAACGTGCCACACCAGAAGGCAAGACTGGAATAATTCAAGTAAACCACAAAAGAAGGCTCCTCCAAAAGACCAACAGGAAAACATGCGAATCTGAGTGGCTTTGGGAGGTGGGGGGGGTGTCTGTGTTTATGGAACAAAAACAAGGAGACTGCCCCACGCCCAGCAGCTGACCCATCCCTACCGACCGGAGGCTGCACTTGGTCCACACATGCCCTGCCATGCTGTGGCCCAAACTCCCAGGCTGTGTATATGGGACATGGGGAGTTAAGAATAATCTGAGGAAAGCCACCTTTTCTTCCCTAAATAGCTACTCTTGGGATTGTTAAAATAGGAAGAACAAACGTATACATCTAATTAATCATTCTGTTTGTTGAGGCATACTCCACACTGGGCGCTATGCTGGTCAGACATGAACCTTCTTCCTCCTACTCCCCAACCTACCACTGACCTCACAAAGTCCTCACACACAGGCCTGACATCTGGAAACTGGCCCTGCAGCCTGGTGCCTTCCCTTCCTCCACCAAGGGTCCAGGGGAAGAGAGGAGGACACACATGTGGCTGAGGCACAAAGGCGAGAGCCATCTGTACATTCGAGGTTATTAGGCACGTGAGAGCAGTGCACTTCTCAAGACACCTTCAAGGCCCTGCTACCTGGGCTCTTGGCATGTGTGTGAGAATATGGCTGGAAGATCAGAGTGCCCTGTCCTCAGGCAGTGATCAGGGGACAAGAGCAGGTAAGACAGATCCCTTGCTGAGCCAGGACACAGCAAGGCAGCCCATCTGCACACCCTCTTCTTCCCCACCAGCATTGCCAACCCTTCTGTTGCTGCTTGGCCTTGTCACCAGCACAAGGGCCAAAGGGCAAGTTCTCCATGAGGACTGCCATGCTCGTACCAGCTCATGGCTCTGTGGCTTGCCCTGCAGCTTCTGGTGATAGTCGAAGGTGAGCCTGTCCAGCACCGCCTGCTCCTCCTCATCCACAGTGGCCATGGAGCGCTCCTTGTTGATCTTGTCAATGTCGATGGGTTCTTCTCCCTCCAGGATAGCATTCCACCAATACTCGCCCACCTTGCTCAGGTTCACCTAGGGACAAGCAGGGCAGAGACCTGCATCAGGGTCAGGAGACACAGCAGAGCCAGGGCTGGGGAAAGAGCATAGCCTGCTGAGAAACAGGCGCCCAGCCTGACCCCAGGACCAACTGTACAAAGGGTGGTGGCAGACAGGAAGGTGTGCCAGGATCCAAGGCAGCATCCTCTGAGCCTGAGGATGTATCTGCTGCCTGTGCTAACACATCCTGGTGAAGAGCTAGGGTAGAGGTGGGGCGTTTGAGGGGACTGGCATTCTGGTAAGTGCCTTTGTCTTTCTTTACCAGGCCCTCGATCCTCAGAGACAGGACAATGCCCACCCCGAGCACTCACCTCACCTACTCTCACTGAGAGAAGATGTTTTCCAAGATCCCTGATACACCCCTGTGCCAGGACCTGCCCCAGGCCATTCCAGCCTGCCACCCGACACCCACCACAGTAGGCCTCGCTTAGTTCTTATCAACCACCTCCCTCTTCAGTGATCTTTCTTGTTTCCATGACCTACCCTCTTGGGAAGAAGCTAGGATCTGCAAGGGCTCAGCCTGATGCACCACAGAATCTCCTAGGGACCCTTCACCCCCTCGAAAAGAGCCCCACCCCACTTCCTCCCTGGGCCAGGCTTGCTGCATGGATATGTCCTCTCCAGCCCCAGTCCTTGAACCTCCAATGGTTTGTAAAGGAAGAGCCACCATAAACAGCCACTAAACCTGGTCTGAGCCTGCCTGGGCACCACTGCAGGGATGGCCACAGATTCACCCCTAGTCAAAGGAACCAGCATTCACCCACTCACGATATAGCCCTGTACTGGGGTCTGGGAAATTCATGTCATTACCACAAAAACCCAAAGCCAAGTAGAATGGCCATATGGGAGCAAAGATGAGAGGTGTTGTATGAAGTTGTTGCCCAAGTGCCCCTGGCTATTTGGCTTGTCACAGAGACACAGAGAAATGCCCAGGCCACACCATCCCCTATGATCAGGGGTCATGGGGTCACACAGACAGCAAGGACACTAGCTGCATGCTGCGTGGTCAGTGCTGAGCTCATAGGGAAATTCTTGGGTTTGCTCACTTTCTCCTAGAACTGTCCATTCCCTGATGGGATGAAAACACTAAGTTATTCACAGAAAAAGGGAAGAGGCAGCAAAGAGCCAGCAAGTAAGAACTGCTCTTGCCCATGGAAGTGCAGCCACCAGGAGGAGTCATACTAACCAGGTGGCTGAACCCTGACAAGCTACACTCAGGGTAATGTTGACAGCTGGGAGGCCACAGTGAGTCAGCAGGATGCCCTGTGCCCCAGGAAGAGGACTGAAGACTCTGGCATTCACAGGCTTGAAAGCAGTGTCCTAACACAGCATCTCCTGCCTCTCTACCCCCAAGCCCTGCTGCCCAAACCCACCAACACCACAGAACATACTCAGTGCCTGACCCTGCAGAGCCAGGAGTTAGTCCCAAGAATGCTCTCTACTAATGAGGAAGGTGGGCACTGACAAGGAGTGGGAGGGCAAGAAGTGGAGATTTTCCACTATTGGGAAAGGACAAAAAGCTACAATCATGATCTGACACAGGCATCTCAGAAATCTTCTTGTCTGACGTTCCCTGCGCAAACGGGCAGTTGAGAGCAAGAAGTCCTCCCTGCCCCGCCAGCTCTGCTCAGTAAATGCTGCTGCTCTGCCAATGCCCAATTTCAATTTAGAATAAAGTTTCCATTTCCAGATACTCTGCTCAGCTAGCTTGTCACTGACTTTACAGTCAGGGGGGAACCTGACTCACCCTCAGAGATCCTAATGTTTAGAACTTCACCCTGTCTTACAGAGCGGATGCAATGAAAAACCTTCCAAGTGGAAGATACATTGTCTTCCCTATTCCACGAAAGACTCTGAGGAACTGTAGATCTCTGGAAAGAAGAGATCCTTTAAGTTTTTTACTTTTATCTTCACTAGTAATTAACATTATTAAAATCCACATATCAAGTCCTGAAAGCCTCGGAAGTTAGGGCCTTTCCTAGATAGCCCAGCATGAAACAGCAGGACAGAGCCACACTCAAGCTGACAGCCCCACCAACAGCACTGCGAGGCCAGGGGACCGACCCGCATACTATCCAGGGGACTCTGCCATTGCTCTTCCGCCTTTTTATACACTCCATGGGGTTTCATGGTCCAGGTCCAGACTCACACCCAGACTTCAGGGCTCTGTGGGCACAGTGGGAGACAGATCTGAGGATAATGAACCTATGGCCTGAAGGAGGGAGGGGGTTCACCTCTGAATCCTGTGTCTACATGTGTACTTCACAAACCCAACAAAAATCAAGAAGAGGCTGGGCAAGGTGGCTCGGGCCTATAATCCTAGCACTCTGGGAGGCCCATAAGAAGGGACTGCTTCAGATAAGGAGTTCAAGACCAGCCTGAGCAAGAGTGAAACCCCGTCTCTACTAAAAATAGAAAAAATTAGCTGGGTGTGGAAGCGCATGCCTATAGTCCCAGCTACTTGGGAGGCTGAGGCAGGAGGATCACTTGAGCCCAGGAATTTGAGGTTGCAGTGTCCAGGCAACAGTGTTAGACCCCATCTCAAAAAAAAAAATATATCAAGATGAGTCCTGTATTACTTTTTCATCAGATATATTTGATCTGTAGTTAGATTTCATAAAATTTAGAGTTGAAAGAATAGATTAAAATGCTCCAAAATACTTAAAAGTTTTCCAATATCTAAATCAAGTAGTTTTAAAATTAAAATTAAAAATTCAGTTCCTCATTCATGTGAACTACATGTCAAGTGCTCACTCAGCCACCACACATGGTCACTGGCTACTGTACTCGCCAAGATGGCTATCCTTGCTCACATACATCACGTGTCCTAAAGGAGATGTGAGCACACTTTACTTGAAAAAACATTTTTTAAATTGAGACAAAATTTATATAACATGAAATTTACCATTCAAAAGTGGACAATTCAATGGCATTTAGTACATTCACAATGATGTGCAACTATCACCTCTATCTAGTTCCAAAGCCATTTCATCACCCCAAAAAGAAGCCCTATAGCTATTAGCAGTTGATCCCCACTTTGCCCTACTCCTAATGGTCCCCCTCCAACCAGTCCCTGGCAATTATTAATGATTGTGTCTCTATAGATTTGCCTGTTCTGGACATTTTACACAAATGGAATCACACAGTATCTGTCTTTTTGTGTCTGGCTTATTTCAACTTAGCATAATGTCTTCAATGTTCATCCATGTTGCAGCATGAATCAGAACTTCATTCCTTTTTCAGCCCCAGTAAAATAACAAGACCTCGTCACTACAAAAAATAAAAAAAATTAGCTGGGCATGGTGGCGTGTGCCAGTAGACCCACGCAGGAGGCTGAGGCAGGAGGATCGCTTGAACCCAGGAGTCCAAGGTTGCTGTGAGCTATAACCAAATGCACTCTAACCCAGGAAACAGAACGAGACTCTATCTCTTAAAGAAAAAAAGAAACAAAGAAAAAGAAGATAAAAAGAACTTCATACATTTTTAAGGCTGAATAATATATTCTATTATATGAAATATTATGTGTTTATCCATTGATGGACATTTATGGTGTCTCCTCTTTTTGGCTACTGGGAATAATGGTGTTATGAACATTCATGCACAAATATCTGTTCAAGTCCCTGCTTTTAATTCTTCTGAGAATTTACCTAGGAGTGGAATTCCTGGGTCATATTGTCTTTCTATGATTAACTTTTTGGAGACCCACTATACTGTTTTCCACAGCAGCTGCACCACTTATATTCCTACCAGCAATGCACAGAGTTCCCATTCTGCATATCCTCAGTCAATGACACTTGTTATCTTCTGTTTTTTGATTACAGCCATCCTCATGGGTGTGGCTGGCACCACTGGTCTTTTATCCTGACTGTATACAAATAGGCCTGCCTCCTCTGTCTTCTGGCATTGCTCTATAACCTAGTGGCCTGCCTTTAGCCCTGAGGGAGCAGACAAAACCCAAGGTATCTTCTATAGAGGTTCTTATGAAAGCTCTGGAAGACCAAGGTCTCATTTGCAAAATTTTACTAATCCTGCAGGGCCATTTTCTGACACCTGGTACAGGATGCAGTGCCAAGAGGACACAGGTAAAATGTTCCTGGGATGGAGTTTAAGGGTCCCTATCTAAAAATAACACCTGTGATAAAGTAGTCCAATGGTTTAACATTTGGTTTTGTTTTTTATTTTAACATTTTGTTACTTTTTTAAAAGTCAGGTTTGTGGAGAAATAGTTTGCACATAGTAAATCACCCTTTTGAGATTACATCTATACGAGCTACAATCAACCTATACCTCAAAAGCCCCACTTCCCTTTGCCCATGATGCTTGTTTTGCCATCTAGCCTGTGTCTGTGCTCAGAATGTCTCACACATGGAATCACAAAGCATGCAGCCATGTTTGTATCTGCTTCCTCCTCTGAACATGGTGGCTCTGACACTTGGAAACACCATGCTCCATGATATGGGAAGACCACACCCCATCTTATCCAGTGTTTGGTGCTGTCTTTTTAGCAGCCATTCTAATAGGTGTCAAAGGGCATCTCATTGTAAGTTTTTTTTGTTTGTTTTTTGAGACAGGCTCTCACTCTGTTGTTTGGGCTGGAGGGCAGTGGCGTCATCATAGTTCACTGTAGCCTCATACTCTTTGGCTCAAACAATCCTCCTGACTCAGTCTCCTGGGTGTACCACAAGGCTGGGCTAATTTTTTAATTTTTTGTAGAGACAGGGTCTTGATATGTTACTCAGACTGGTCTTGAACTCCTGGCCTCAAACCAATCCTCCCGCCTCAACCTCCCAGGATTACAGGTGTGAGCCACCCCACCTGTCTTACTGTGGTTTTGACTCTCACTCCCCTTAATGACTCGTGATGTTGAGCTTCTCATGTGCTTATTGGCCATCTCATTTTTTTAACATTTTGTTTGGAAATAATTTCAAGCTTAAAGTTGCTAGAATAAGATAAGTATAAAGATACCCATACAGGAATTTAACATACAACTAGCTTGCTGTGCATTTGTAATTTATGTATAATACATAATAACATAGTATCTTCTCTGAACCATTTAAGAGAAGGTTGTATCCATCATGGCCCTTTGCCCCAAGTTACTTCCTAAGGATAAGGAAGTCCCTTTATGTTTTATGGAGCACGGTTCAGTCTAGGGTCCTTACTGGATCTTGGAGGTCCTGTCCCCTCTAATTTGGGATACTTCTACAGCATTTCTCTTTCCTCAGTGTCTCCTCCTGACAAACTTAAGTGTGCAGGCCCAGCAGGACTTACATATGTCCCACTTGCAGGTATACGACATCCACACCCCTGGTGGGTGGCTGTTCACTCATGCCACTTGGCTAAGATGAAGTCTGACCGCTCCACTATATTTACTGGTTCTCAAACACTGTCCTCCATGGAACCCCCTGGCACAGCACTTGCCTGGTCCTATTTCCCCCACAAGGGCTAGAAAATTCTGACTTTCTGGCTCCAGTCCTTCCACACAGACCAAGTAGCTTAGATGCCTTACTAAAGCAAGTGTCTTCTCTGCAATAAAGTTATTTATCTATTTGCTGTCAGTACTGACTCCTGGATTCCTGACTCTCGGTGGCTTATAACGCATTACCATCCTTAATTATGCTTAATTATTTCAGATGGTCTCAGACAAGGTTGTGGGAGGTCACTATGACCTTATGGCACCCCATCACTTCCTTGGCATGTTCTCACTTTGCAGCATAAGATGCTTCAGGTTCCTCTTGTATCTTACCCAGCCCCAGTCCTATAATCCACTTCTCTGAGGAACCCCAGACTGCAGGCTGAACAGTGTTCCCAGTATGTCCTCACAGAAACTTCAACCTCAACGTGAATAAACTTACCTCAGCATCCCCCGATCTGTGCTGATGACTCACCAGCATTTATATCCCTTTCCTTCCTTAGTAACGGAACCTCATTTCTATTCAGGGAAGCAATGTGCCCAGTGAGGACGACTTTACTCCTCACAGCTGCCCGTGTGATCAAGCTTGGGCCAATGAGGCCTACGGGAACGTTGTGGGATGTTCCTTCCGGGAAGGCACCTCGGAATGAAGGCAGTAACAGGGTGAGACAACAGAATGTGGCGGAGGTCCAGAGCACCTGCTAAGCACCTGCTGCTAGGGGAATGTGGGCCATACTGGGGCGGACCCTTCCCAGGACATGCCACAAGTCGGCACTATTATGGGCCATTTCCTGGTTTTTCATGTTGTCAACTATTTCTTTGAATTTAAAAATTAGAAATAAAATTAAGACGTTGTATAAGCCTGACAGGACATGCCACGGTCTGGGTGTGGCTGGAAGGCCCATGTGCTCCAGGGAGAGGGGACGACAAAGCCATGCTGAGCTGTGTTCCTTCTCCTCCCACCACACAGAGAGGAGGAGCCTGCCCCATCCACAAAGAAACAGCTTCAGCTCTGCTCAGCAAACTGCATCCACTCTCGCTGGAACAGGCTGCCTCAGGCTACCGCCTTCTGTTGAATCCCCAAGCTTCCGCTCTTCCCTACTAGAATAGATATGAAGCATTCTGGCTCCCCCTGAAAAACACCGAGGGCTCTCCACAGTGATGGCATTTGCACTGAAGGC
The DNA here is from genome assembly GCF_040939455.1 of Microcebus murinus. Lineage (NCBI taxonomy): Eukaryota > Metazoa > Chordata > Mammalia > Primates > Cheirogaleidae > Microcebus > Microcebus murinus. Next base: position 10,338,787 of record NC_134112.1, on the reverse strand, counting down.
GTGTGACGGCTCATGTTTCATTTTACATACTAATTTCCAGGCTTTGGGTTCTTGCCAAAATGCCAAAGTAATTTAATCTGTAGTTTCCACTCTGAATTTATGAAGAAGTATGTTAAGTAATCCATAAGGACAGCCTTGTGGGGCCAGGAAAGGTTGCCAAGACTCTGGATGGCAGCTCACCAATAAGGAAAAGTAGACAATAATCCACTCATCCTCACAATTGTTCCAAGAGGAACAATTGGTGGTATCTAGAAAAACTAGCAGAGATAAATGAAAATTAAAACTCCACTGTTGGTGGGAACATGTGGGAACAGTTATACACGTCATTGGCAACACCCCAGAAACAATTCATCCTCTAAGGAGAACCACACGGCAAACAGCTCATGGACTGTAATTGCCCTGGAATTCCACTTTTGAGAAATAATAACCTAAATTAAGGGGGAGGGGTGAATGCAGCTTGTACAAAAACACTCACAGGGTTCAAAAATCATAAACAAATATACTACAGTGAGTTTTAAAGCCTGAGCTTCAAAGTCCAACTTCTCAGAGAATACTGTGGACTATTTCACTGATTTTCAATGACTTCTGTCTGCATTATGTCAGCACGTGAAGAGGTGTATGTGGAATGGCATTCAACTCACACACAGCTATGATAACCATCTCAAACACAGCCATGTCTAAGAGCCCCTGCAGCAGAGGGTGGCCCTGCCTGCCTGTAGCTGGCCACAACAGTGCAGAGGGCAGCCTGGCAGCTCCCCCAGCAGCAGGAAGAAACGAGGACGATGCACAAATCAACTGCCTGGGTTCTGAGACTGAACAAGCCATGGGGAAAAGGAGCTGGTGCCGTTGCCACGGCTGATTTTACATCTTGGTAACCAAGAAAGGAGCTTGCCTTAGTCAAGAAATCTCATTTAACATTCTGAAGCGTGGGAGGAAGGGAGGGAGGCAAGATCTGTCATACAGTTTTAGCTGCCACCCCTGCCTGCCCTGACTGGCTGATGTGGGATCCACAACACAGGGAGGAGGCTGCATGGAAGGCAGCTGGGAAGTGAGGGGCATGTCTGCACTGGCCTACTGTGAGGTCAGAAGGTCAGAAACTCTAACCAGGAGTCTGGGGACAGACATGGGGGCGGGGAGTGGCAGCAGAGATCCGGATGCCATCTCTCTCCATCCCTCTTGTCTCATGATGCCGGGCTGCACAGCTGTAATGTGATGGGAGCCCTGCCTGCACTAGTGTTCTGGGGCTGCCTAACCATAGACCGGGGACTTAAAGCAAGATAGATGCATCCTCTTCCAGTTCTGCACACCAGAACTTGGAAATCAAGGTGTCAGCAGGGACATGCTCCTGTGAAGACACTAGGGGAGGATCCTTCCTGCCATTTCTAGCTTCTGGTGGTTCCAGGTGTTCCTGGGCTTGTGGCTGCATCATTCCCTCTCTACCCCATCTTCACACGGCCTTCTCTCTTCTGTGTCTATCTGTGACCTCTTCTGTTTATTATAAGGTGGTTGTCACTAGACTTAGGCCCACCTAGATAATCCAGGATGCTTTCATCTTGAGATCCTTAATCACATCTGCAAAGACCCTTTTTCCAAATAAGGCTACATTCACAGGATATCTTCTGGGGCCCTTTAGACCAGAGCCCTCAACTTACTTTCCTTAACCACTCCCAGCACCTGCAACAGGGTTGGGCACTTAATGGTAAGAAACCAACAAACATCTGGAGATCAACCAGACTAGGGTGCTCTGCCTTGTCTGAAGGATGAGAAATGGAAGTCCAGCAGGGCTAAAGTGATGACCAAAGTGAGGCAGCTGGTTGGCAGGGGGATGTCACCTAACACCAGGCCTCTTGATTCATATGCAGCTCCTCTGCGTCTACGGGTTCAAGGGACACAGCGCACCAGGTTATAGCAGATGTGGCAAATGGAAGACAGATAGGATCTTTGTGAATCAAAGCAATCTGCTTATGGATTTATAATTATTATTACAGATATGTGATCAGAGAAAAAATACGGCCCCAAAGGGTCACAAGTAAATAAATAATTAAATTGAGAACACAACAAACCCCTTAGTTCCCATATATAGTAATGTTTCTATGATATATTCTGAATTTCCTGTACTAGAGGCTACATGGTCAGGAAGGGGGTGGAGTCAGGCAGATCCTGGCATGGGAAGAAGACTCCAATGCTCTACAAAACTCCTCTTTATTCAGGGACTTTATTTCTCACAAGTGAAGCTGCACTAGAAATGCAAAGCCATCTACTGAGAATAAATGCACAGTTAAGGGACCACTACTACTTATGTAAATGTCTCAATTCTAGAGGGATTTTCTACCCTACCCCTGCCAAATTTAGTGGAGAACATACAGAAGCCATGTTCATGGGCGATGACAGGCACCCTTTGGTCTACAGCTGGTTCTGCTTTATTTCTATAAACTCTTTGAGTAGCAGGTGCTTGGCCAAAGCTAAGCACCTAACTACAAAACCTAAAGGCTGCCAGGGCACAAGTGAAGCCCAGGTGTGGGTTTGTGGTCTAGCACCACAAGCCCACACCTGGCTGGTCCCAAAGGGCTCTTTCCAGTGCTCTGAGGACTGGGAGTGCCTCAGGAAGGCTTGGCCCGTGCATGGGGAAGGAGGTGTGGGGGTCCCAGTGTGGTTTTCAGAGGCATGTGGTAAAGTTTCAGTGTTGGTTCCCCATGTCAGGTAAATGTGAGGTGCAGCCATCAGGTAAGTTGGGGGCACTGTGCCTAGAGAGGAGGACTGAACATTCCACTCTTATACATGGGCCCCCTGGGCTACAGTGTGATCCCTGCAAGCCTTTCCCCACCTGTGTGTGTGTGTTCTGCTTGAGCCTAGGCTTCACTTGTGCAGAACCAGCTGTAGACCAAAGGGTGCCTGTCATCACCCATGAACATGGCTTTGGAATATCCATGAAGTAGTCAGGGTTACCTTTATCAATGAAAATCCTTAAGAGGAGAGGTATATAGTAATAATTACATATCTATAGAAATAATATAATGTAAAAGGAATCATCAGTACATTGATTATAATCACAACAGATTCTGAATACAGTGGCTATGGGCTCAGAGACCAGCGACTAAGACTGGCTTCTGTGTCAAAGCATGTATAAAGTACAACCAGACCATGTCAGGAAGGCTCACCAAGAACTCCCCACTTAGAGGGAACCCGCACAAGTGAACTGAGACTCACTCCACACTCTGCAATGAGCTCAAACAATGGAAGGCAGAAGAGTCAAGGCCAGTGTTTTAAGGCAGGGCTGTCCCTGACTTCAGTCCACAGAGACAGTAGCCCCAGGATAACAGGACTGCCAGTGCAGTCTGGGCAACTAGAGTAGCCAGGGCTGCCCCTGCAGAGGGCGAGGCAGCCGTTACTCATGCTCTCACACCTTCAGAGCCATGTGAAACTCAAGTGAGGCAGAGGCCATGAGGACACCTGTAAATGTCAAATGATACAAAGGAAAGGAACAGGTGGTACTCACAGGAGCCCACAGCTTGGGAAAAGGCTCCATGATGTGTAAGTAACGCACAAGATTCACATGTTGGGAGCGAAGAGATGAGGGACTGAGTTGCCGCATGATGGGGAGATCATCACAGCATTCACAGGCAGAAGAAAAGCACTTCTCTAGTCTCTGGTTGCTGAATGGCACCCAGCAGGGGAAGCACAACAGAGCAAGATTTTGAACAAGAACTGCTGCCATCTGCCACTGGCCATCAACAGAGGTGGGCCCTGAGTGGCCAGGCGAGTCAGAACCAGGGACAGGCCCAACCTAGCCCCACTGTTGGAAACTCCACACACCACATGTGGGGCCTCAGAAGACCCTGTTTAGGATGAAACACTCACTAGGAGAGGGAGTGGTCAGGGCCATAGCAGCACCAAGAAGCATGCTGTCTGTGCCAAGATCAGCTCCACCACCGCGCAGCCCAGAGTGAGCTCCACTTTCTAGACTTAATAGTGAGACCAGGGTTAAGGTTGGTCCAGGTTCCCACGGCACTGACAAAATATTCTTCATTCAGTCCCTGGCCCACATGTCCTTCCAAGCATGAGGGAAGCCAGGACAGAGCTACTGTGGGTACCTCTGAGCTACTGAATGGCAGTCTGACCCTGCTTGTCAGTACTGGCCAGGGCAGCCCAGAGAGAAGCCTATCCCTACTAAGCATGTCTTAAATCTGAAGAAACTGAAACAGATAATTTGTTTCCTTATTGCATACTTATTTATTGCACAAATGAAGAATATGTTTGTATACAATTCTGAAGTTTTTTTGTCCCAAGATTTATTATTTTTCTTTTCATCTTTATCTCTTTTACCATGCCCTGGTTAAGCCCTTCAGTAGGAGGAAAGAGAAAACAAGTTAGTCCAGAATATGCTGCACCTTGATTTTTCTGTAGGAGGCCTCCACTTGGGCACCAGCACAGTTACCACTGACAGGGCTCAAAGCCCTCACAGGATAAAGCTGGATGCAGTGGCACACACCTCTAATCCCAGCTACTCAGGGGGCTAAAGCAAGAGGATTGCTTGAGCCTAGGAGTTCAAGGCCAGTCTGGGCAACATAATGAGACTCAGTTTCTTTAAAAAAAAAGGAAAGAAAGAGAAAGAAGGAAGGAAGGAAGGAAGATGGACGGACAGACAGGAAAGGAAAAGAAAGGACAGGACAGAACAGGAAAGGAAAAGAAAAAGTGGCAGCTCTCACAGGGGAGAGGGGATGAGCCACCAACAGATCTGCCCAGGGGTGCAACCCAGTTTGTGAGAGTCTGTTAACTGGCCACATGTGAGCTATTCATTTGGATTCATTCCTTAATCTCACTGTCATGAACTCTCACCTATGCCTAGCCAGAAGCTGAGTGAGGAGAGCTGCTTGGTCAAAAGAGTCTGCTTGTCTGAATTTATTTATTTTGCTTTTTTTTTTTTTTGAGACAGAGTCTTGCTTTGTTGCCCAGGCTAGAGTGCCGTGGCGTCAGCCTAGCTCACAGCAACCTCAAACTCCTGGGCTCAAGCAATCCTTCTGCCTTAGCCTCCCAAGTAGCTGGGACTACAGGCACACGCCACCATGCCCGGCTAATATTTTTCTATATATTTTTAGTTGGCCAATTAATTTATTTCTATTTTTAGTAGAGACGGGGTCTTGCTCTTGCTCAGGCTGGTTTCAAACTCCTGACCTTGAGCGATCTGCCCGCCTCTGCCTCTCAGAATGCTAGGATTACAGGCGTGAGCCACCGTGCCCAGCCTGTTTGTCTGGATTTATTAACTCTGTACTCTCCAGATTGGCATCTGTGAAAATCAACCTGCCTTTTCATTTTCAATTTACTTGTTTTTGCCTTAGATGTAAGGAGAGAGAAGCTCTCGGGAATGACCAGGATCTCAAGGGGCCAGAGCTCAAGGGTCCGTGGCAGTGCACTGTAAACAGTGTGCAAAATGCTTGGGAAAGTCCTTCTGCCCCAACTGCTAAAATTAACAGCACTGCTTAAGTGTAAAGAGACTCACTGGTCAAAAGGGGTGTCACAGCAGGTTCAAAGTCTCTGCACACAGGCGCCCACACTTACCAAAACGCACTTCCCTGGCTCAAGGCTCCAGAGGGAACTTTCAGTGTTGATCTTGTGAGTAAGCTTCCCTTCCATGAGGACGCGCTCCCCATTTTCCTCCAGCATGGCCACACGGATGGAGCCACTGCTAAGGGCCACCGAGACCTGGGAACACAGAAGAAAATCAACTCCGGTGTGAGGCTGGCATGTTGTACATTGGAAGGGATGATGGTTTCCAAGGTACCTGATCACACACCAAACACTGTCATTGGGATCACCAGGCACCTCAGTGAAGAAAACCATATTGGCCTAATTTACACTCAGAGAAGGCCACAAATGGTCAACTCCTTCAGGTAAATGCACCAGAAAACCTTGGTAACGTAAGGTACTATGGTGGAAGTTGCTAGTTTTTTACCCAAATCCCTTCCCTATTCTTCAGTTAGGGGAGATCAATTCTCACAGCAGAAGGCAAGCAGAAAAGAGACGGAGACAGGTGGTGGGTGCTTCCCCCTCACCTCCCCTTGTGGCTATCTGAAAGGTGCAGGAGCCTAACCCAGGACAGCAACCAAGAGAGCTGAGCAGCCACATACATCATGTGCCCATCCCAGCACTGCTGTGCAGAGGACAAGCACTACCTCGTCCTTCCATGAGCCATTGCACTGCTTTGTGACTACAGCTTGGTCACAAAGACCCAGACCAGTTCTTGTGGTTTTGCATTTTGTCTTGGTTCTTTATGAAACCCAGCCTCTTCAAGCCTCAGTTTATGCTCCTCCCTCTAAGCTAGTCCTGGCAGAGACTGCCCATGTACCCTCCTCACTGCCCTGGGAATACCTCTCCCTGCTGGGAGCATGGTCCTCTTTCCTTCATACTATCTATCCCAGCCAATAAGACTGTATCCCAGGAGGTTTGTAAGGTCAGTAATTAGGAGAGGAAAGAAAACAAAACTCTTGTTTACATAAGTGTTTTGTAATGTAAGAATCTTTTTATAAAATACTAAATAGACACTGGAGGCCAGTACTTAAAACATTTTTCTAATAGGTATGTGGAATCAAACCAATTTGGAGGCTACTCTCCCATGTCACTTAGTAGATGGCTCATTAAATGTTTATAAAATAATTAAAGAAAAAACTCTCAAAGTTAGATTTTTTTAAGTAGCATTTAGTATTTGCCAATGAAATTCAATACTATAACCTAACTGTAGCTTAAATATTCACAAATTTAAAAAGGAAACAGGAGGCTGGGCACGGTGGCTCACGCCTGTAATCCTGGCACTCTGGGAGGCCGAGGCGGGTGGATTGCTCGAAGTCAGGAGTTCGAAACCAGCCTGAGCAAGAGCGAGACCCCGTCTCTACTATAAATAGAAAGAAATTAATTGGCCAACTAATATACATAGAAAAAATTAGCCGGGCATGGTGGCGCATGCCTGTAGTCCCAGCTCCTCAGGAGGCTGAGGCAGAAGGATCTCTTGAGCCCAGGAGTTTGAGGTTGCTGTAAGCTAGGCTGACGCCACGGCACTCACTGTAGCCTGGGCAACAAAGCGAGACTCTGTCTCAAAAAAAAAAGGGAAACAGGAGACACAATGAGTGGCAGCCACCACCATCAGGCCATTCAACCTAAGTGAAAGAGATTTCTAGGCCATGCAGTGAGCGGCACAAGGTGGCAGAGGGCTACCTACCAGGTGGACACAGCCAGGACATTCCACTGGCCATGGGCTGCACTGCCAGGTTCGCATGTGGACTCTGAGGAGGCATCCTCCCATTAGACTGTAGTTCCACTTGCACTGACCTTTCATGGGAGAATTTACCATGGAAAAACTGTTTACTTGGCTGGTCCTACCCAGCGATGGGCACAAATGAGCTTTGCTCCCTATCTTCTAACAGCAAGAGGAACACAAGCAAATGTGACAGTGGCCCCATTCACTCCTGAAAGGATCCAGACATGTTGGCCCACGTATAACCACGAACTTGCATGATACAGAAACCTGACACAGACAGCCAAGGCTCCTCAGTCCTGGCCTCCCAAGAACAAGCTTGCTTAGCAGATATAATTCTCCCAGCCAGCTCTATGTAACACAGTAATTTCCAAATTTGGGCAAACTTCTCACATTGCCTACCCAGGGGAATGAACCAACTCATCAAGGGAGAAAACCAGACAAGGGATACTTCTGGCGAGCCAGTTGAAGACATCACACTGGGAATAGGTGGTCATCTCTCTGACCTCCTGTGGCCTGTAGAAATGACAAACATAAAGAGAAAAACCCCAGACAGTGAAAGGAGTGAAGTGCGAGGTCAAGAGCAGATGGTATGTCAACAATCTGCTGATGACAGGGGGAGGACAGGAGTAGGGGGCAGATCCTACAGGGCAGGAGACATCTGAAAGCCATAGCTACATGGGCTCTGGCTGGAGATCGGCAGGTACAGAAGGCAGGAGTGAGGACAGTAGCACATATGGGAACAGCTGTGCCCCTGGAAGGCCCATCAAAAGGAACAGCAATCCTACTGTTTGCTACAGAGCAAGAGAGGGCCCTGCTCCAAAGACAGTGAGCAGTAGTCGGAGGAGCCACCTGGTGAGAATGCCCATGCCCCAGGTAAAGTCCTACTCACTCAAGCATTAAGACAGCCAAGGCCCCCATACCTTGTAAAACAAAGCTGACTGGTTGATCGACTCAGCTCTCACTGGTAGTGGGAGGAGCAGACCTCAGACGCACCGTGGAGAAACGCATCAATACTGTCCCTCACACAAGAGAACGAGAAAAGAGGTGTTTATTAAAAAAACAAACAAACAAACAAACAAAAAACCTACTAGGAAACTGAGGATTGCATCTTATCAGAAAAAATAGCCACATGAAAAGAAAGGTTAAAAAAAAAAAACAAAGATCACAGAGCTAATTAGGAAAAAATATTCTTCAATGCTCCTTACTTTACAAAAAAAGAAAAGAAAAAAAACAATAAAAAGAGATCTAAAGTATTTCCATTTTGTATCTTCACAGAGATCTGAGAAAATGCTGTATCTAGAACCAGAATAAAATATGAACATAGGACAATTAGACCAGAAAGAAAAAAACATAAGAATTTAAAATATAGTAGCTAAAATAAAAATTTCAATAGAAATACTGGAAGATGAAGTCAAATCAAGGTAGAGACAGGGATCAATTCAGGCAATCAAATAGGTATTCCAGAAATTAAGACATTCTGGAATTTTCTGGAGCTAAAGAACAATATGCCTTTAGATTGAAAAGACCCACTAAGAGCTGAGCAGAATGAATGAAAGATGACTTATACAAACTCATGAAATTTTGTAACACTGAGTGTTTAAAAAATAAAGGTCCTAAAAGTGGCAAAGAGGAGGAGAAAAAGTTTACTCACAAAGAACCTGAATGGAAGAGACGGCGAAAATTAATAACACTGGATGTAAGAAGAGAAGAGCCTTCAATCTTCTAAGGGGAGAATTATTTTTAAGCTAGAATTCTATACATATCCAACTGTGAAATAAGTGAAAGGCTAAAATAAATACATTTTACAACATACACTCTACATTTACCACAAATCACTCTGAGAAAAACAAAATGAGGACAAAAACTGAAAAAGAGGAATATCCAACTTGGATCCAAAAAATCAGTGCATTTAATCTAGAAGTGCAGGAAAAAAATTCCAGGATGGTAGGTACACAGAAGAACTGGAGATAACTAGTCTGGACTGAAGTTTAGGAAGAAAGCTCAAAAAAGGGATTTCTAGACAATTCATATAGTATCAATGAGAGTCTAGGTGATTCTGAGGTTATGATGAAAGTATACTATTTTTGACAAGATAAAAGGACAGCAAGAACCCTCAGAAAAACATAAACTATATAATAAATTCCTGATCCAAATTTATGTCAGTGAAAATGGTGGAGTAAAGGCCTCCAAAAGAGCTCTCCTCCATAAAAGCAACCAAAAAATTGGCAGAAATTGTGATTATCAACTTCTTACGAACTTTGGAAACTAACCAAAGGTTTGTAGAAAACCAAGGAACACTAATTCAATCAAAACGACGACCTCAGTAAGAACAGCGAGCTCTGTGACATTGTAACTTCCCCTAAATCCATCCCCACTCTCTAGGCTCTTGACAGCTCACATTCCTGGTGTAGCCTAGCAGCCATCAGGAAGTGCAAAACAGAGCCAGACCTTTTTCAAAGCTTCAGTCCCAAAGAACTGTCATTATTTGACCTGTCCAATGGTTCCCCACTTATAAGACTATATTTGACTGGACTCAGAAAAGACTTTTCCCAGGGTAGTGTTTGTTGAAAACAATTATAGGCAAGTGTTTTAACTTTGTATCTGCCTGCAGTGGTGGCTAACAACTGAGGCAAATCAAAGGAAAATGTGGGGAATAAAATGTCTGTAGGAAATTTGAAAAGCTCTGACATATTCCTGGGAATCTAGGATGTATGAATATATGGGGCTCAGTGCATGCTCAAGAAAAACCTGAGAAGGCCTTAAGCTCTCATCTTTGGCTGATCTTGACTCTACCTGAGCAGGAAGTGAAGACTAAGGCAGAGTTTTCAACTGCTAGGCTAAATGCTGAAGGTGTGCCCCAAATGTACATGGAGCCTCTTCACAAAGACTGACATACTTACTGGTACCGGGGGTTTAAGAAATTCTCCATCCAATAATTAGTTAACCACTAAGTTCACCAAGTACAGATTTCAGTATTTAAAATACTCAGTTTCCAACAAAAATATAAGACTTCCAAAGAAAAAAGAAAGCATGGCCCATACGCAGGGGAAAGAAAACAATAAAATCTGTCTTTTAGGAAGCCCACGTATGGGCTTTTAGTATAAAACAGTCTATAAAACAGCTATTAATATTTTGAGTATGTGCAAAGAACTAAAGAAAACCATGAAAAAAAAAACTAAAGGAAAGTATAAGAATGAAGTCTCACAAATCGAGAATATCAATAAACAGATGGAATAAAAAAAAAGAACCTCATACTTTCGAATTCTGGGTTCAAAAGTAATTGAAAAAAAGAAACAAAGAAAAGAAAAATTCACTACAGGGGCTCAAAAGCAGATTTCAGCATTTAGAAGAAAGAATCAGCAAACCTGAAGATAGGTCAATTGAAATTACCCAGTCTGAAGAAGAGAAAAAAAATTCTTCTTCTCTCCTATCTAACTTAAAAAACAATTGCATGAAGCACAAATAACAGCTCAAAAGAGTGGGAAACATGAGCTATACAGAAGCAATTTTTTAGGCACGATTAAAATTAAGTTGGCATTAATCTGAAGTAAACTGTTATAAAATACAATGATAATTGTAATCCCCACAGCAAACACTAAATTTAAAAAAAAGCCTCCAAAAATATAGTTTAAAAACATCAAGAGAATTAAAATATTATACTACAAAATACCTATTTAACACACAAAAAAGCAATAATGAATGAATAGCAGAACAAAAACAAGGAACAAAATTCTCAAAACTTAATACAAAGCTACAGTAGTCAAAACAGTGGCAAAAAACACATACACATGTATAGATGCATGGAACAGAATTAGAAGTCCAGTAACAAATCCATATATTTATGGTGAACTAACTTTAGACAAGAGTACCAAGACAATTCCATAAGGGGAGAATAGTCTTTACAACCAATTGTACCATGACAAAAAGAATGCAATTGGCCTACTACCTCAGAATGAAGTCGAACCACTACCACTACCTCATAATATATAATAAAATTTTCAGCTGAAAATATATCAAAGACCTAAATGTAAGAGCTAAAATTAAAACTCTGAGAAGAAAATATGAGAGTAAATCTTTGTTATCTTGGATTAGATACCACCAAAAGCACAAGCAACCAAAGGGAAAAAAAATGGACAAATTAGACTTTGTCAAATTTAAAACTTGTGCTTCAAAGGACACTATCAAGAAAGTGAAAAGACAACCCACAGGAGAAAATATCTACAAATCATGTATCTGAAAGGTGTAGCATCTAGAATGTATAAAGAACTCTTAAAACTCAACAATAAAAAGACAACCTAATTAACACATGAACAGAAGATTGAACAGGTACTTCTCCAGAGAAGATATACATGTGGACAGTAAGTACATGAAAAGATGCTCAACATTATTAGTCATGAGGGAAATGCAAATCAAAACCACAATGAAATACTACTTCATACCCAGTAGAATAACTACAATTAAAAAAACCCAAACAATAAGTGTTGGTGAGGATATGGAGAAATTTGGACCCTCGTACATTTCTAGTGGAAATGTAAAATATATATAACACGGCATAGGCACTTTGGAAAACAGTCTGGAAGTTCTTCAAAAAGTTAATTATGGAGGTACCATATGATCCAGCAAATCTACCCCTAGGTATATATACCCAAGAGAACTGAAAACATATGTCCACATATGGGTGGCAAGGGAAAGACTGGGGACAAGTGGATGCACAGTGGGGAATACAGAGACGCCTCCTTCTCTCCAGCCTCATCCTGCAGGGCAAGTCCTGAGATGCTGGTGAAGGACATGTGAGGCAGTCTGAACAGAGGTTGAGACCACCTTAGAAATGATCTCGTGGCACATTTAAGTTTGGGGAGATGCATTCACAGGCCAGAGGTTGTCGCCCTGAGGTTCTGATGAAAACCCTACCACCAAGGGCCTTCTAAGACTAGGAACGCTACCCAGCAAGCTGAGCAATGTGTCCCTTAACCAAATAGTAAAATAAGATAAAGATACACATGCAAGTATACTTTGTGTAGATACATCCAAAAAACACATCCACATTTACTAAGCAAAATTAAAGTTATATATTCAATACAAGAACTGGTTTAAAAACCCCACCAACATCCCACACCGTCCTTATCCACATACAACAATTTGGAACAGATGGTGTATACAATCTAGAACATTTCTTTATAATTTTTAAAAGCCAACACTAGGGTCCATTTGTTGCTTCAGTTATATCTAATTTTGTTCAATTTCCTGCTTCAGCCTCCTGAATAGCTGAGACTACAGGCATGTGCCACCTAACTTGGCTAATTTTTCTATTTTTTGTAGAAACTCGATATTAATCAGGCTGGTCTCCAACTCCTAGCCTCAAGTAATCCTCCCACCTTGGCTTCCCAAAGTGTTAGGATTACAGGTGTGAGCCACCACACCCCCCCAGGCTCCACTTATATTTTTTTAACAGTTGCATTTTGGAGTGCCTTTACCTAATTAAATATAATATGAAGGTCAATTCCAAGTGACAAAATTCAGTGTTAGGCTGTTGTTTTTAACAAAAGAGAGAGGCCCCAGTTGCCAAGGAGAAGGGACTTCTATGAGGAAAACAAATCATTTCGGTAACAATTAAATTGGAAACCCTTAGCAGAATTTAGACAAAACTACTCAAATAGGGCAAGAAGATCAAAGTGGATTATAAGGCAGCAAAACTTCAAATGACTGACCATCAAAGAAACTCTACTCAAAATGCAATCTATTCCTAATTCTGATTCAATTCTAGAAGCCACTAAAAAATAAAAAGGACTGATTAATTTGACTACATAAATATTAGTAGGCTCTGCATGGAAAAAACATAAACCAACTCAAAAGATTAATAACAAAATGGGACAATAGACCTACAATATGTATCACAAAAGTCTAATCTTTCTAATATATACAGAGCTCCTAAAAATCAGTAAGAAAAAGTACAACAAATTAATAGAAAATGGGCAAAAGACATAATCAGTTCAAAGGAAAGGCACATGTAGAAAGACACTCCACCTCACTCTAAGAAATACAAATTCATGGCCAGGTGCGGTGGCTCACACCTGTAATCCTAGCACCTGGCAGGCCGAGGCAGGAGGATGGCTCAAGGTCAGGAGTTCAAAACCAGCCTGAGCAAGAGTGAGACCCCATCTCTACTAAAAATAGAAAGAAAATTAACTGGCCAACTAAAATATACAGAAAAAATTAGCCAGGCATGGTGGTGTATGCCTGTAGTCCCTCAGGAGGCTGAGGCAGTAGGATTGCTTGAGCCCAGGAGTTTGAGGTTGCTGTGAGCTAGGCTGACGCCATGGCACTCTACCCCGGTCAACAAAGTGAGACTCTGTCTCAAAAAAAAAAAAAAAAGAAAAGAAAAGAAATACAAATTCATAATATACCTAGATGCTATTTTTCACCTATTCAACTTATAAAACCCAAAAGTTTGATAACATACTATTGACAGCAAATTTGTGAAAAACCAAGGACTTTCGTATATAGCTGATACACATGTAAGTTACTATAGAACCCCTATAGAAGGTAATTTGGCAATGCTTATAGAAATTAGACATGTATATATCTTTCAATCTAGCAACTACACTTCACAGAATTTATTCCATATGGAACTGTACATATGCAAATAAAGTTTACTGAAGGACATCACTGCTTTATTATTTATACATTCTTTTTTTTTTTTTTTTTTTTTTTTTTTTTTTTTTGAGACAGAGTCTCACTTTGTTGCCCAGGCTAGAGTGAGTGCCGTGGCGTCAGCCTGGCTCACAGCAACCTCAATCTCCGGGGCTCAGCGATCCTACTGCCTCAGCCTCCCGAGTAGCTGGGACTACAGGCATGCGCCACCATGCCCGGCTAATTTTTTGTATATATATTTTTAGTTGGTCAATTAATTTATTTCTATTTTTGGTAGAGACGGGGTCTCGCTCAGGCTGGTTTCGAACTCCTGACCTTGAGCAATCCGCCCGCCTCGGCCTCCCAAAGTGCTAGGATTACAGGCGTGAGCCACCGCGCCCGGCCTCTACATTCTTTTTTTTTGAGACAGAGTCTCACTCTGATGCCCAGGCTAGCATGCCGTGGCATCAGCCTAGCTCACAGCAACCTCAAACTCCTGGGCTCAAGCAATCCTTATGCCTCAGCCTCTCGAGTAGCTGGGACTATAGGCATGCGCCACCATGCCTGGCTAATTTTTTCTATATATATTTTTAGTTGTCCAGCTAATTTCTTTCTATTTTTAGTAGAGATGGGGTCTTGCTCTTGCTCAGGCTGGTCTTCAAACTCCTGAGATCAAATAATCCACCTGCCTCGGCTTCCCAGAGTGCTAGGATTACAGGCGTGAGCCACCACACCTGGCCTATTTATAAATTCTTAACAGCAAAAAATTGGAAACAAACTAGATGTCTATTAACAGGGGACTGGTTTCATAATCAGCCTGCTGCCTGAAGGGGGCAAAAGTAAAGAACAGAAGCCCCAGGAATGAGGAGTGATGGGCTTGGGGCACTTGAGCCGGAAGACCAGGGAAAGCAAGGTCTACAGAGAATTTCCTGGGTACCCCTCAGGCAGTGGGCATATGGAGGTAAACAGAAGAGACCAGAGCTGCTCTTGTAGGGCCAGGCTAACACTGGGCAGGGTCACTGAGGTCATGTCAGTGAGTGGGATGTACCATCTGTGCTAAAGGTGGGGATGAGGACATATACGTTTGTACTTGATTATATATACATAAAAATATCTGAAATATCCCCCAAACCAGTTACATGATAACTTAGGTCAGAACTGGGGGGTCAGTACAGAACAGAAGAACACACAAACTCAACAGTGATTTTTTTTCATTGTACATGTTTATGCTTTCAAACATGTAAATGTATAATGCATTTAAAAATTAGGTAAATTAAAAAATAAAGTAGATAAATGCAGCCTATTAGCCTTTTCTGTTCTGGAAGTTTCCTATAATAAAGTCTTCCTACATTTTTACAAAATGAGTTCTAACAAGGGAATGCCACCTGTTATGAAGCTTTTAGCACAAATTCCAGCACCTGCATCAAGCTCAGAGACAAAGTATCACCATAAATCTAAGCCTGGGCATCACTAAGAGCCATACGAGACACACCTAGGGACTAAGGTGCTATTCCAGAAGATTCTATTTAGAGAAGACTCTGCAGTGGGGACAGAGACTGCAGCAGCAGGGCAAGTGTGTGCACCAGCCTGCAGGACCACCCACAATTTATGAGAGGAAGGAGATTCAGGAGGAAACAGATTCCCATGTTATTCAATGACATCCAATTATGACTGCATTTGCAATAATACCACAGCATTTTCCATGCAAAAGACAGTTGATAAAACAGGGTGCAAAAGGGAAAGGCCCCTGGGTTCTGGTCTCTGCTCTGTCACCACTTTACCAGGAGAGTTTTCTCATCTGCAAAATGAGAGGTTAAACTAAAAATCTCTGGAGTTCAACTTTCAAAAACATTAAAATCCTATGAATCATTGAAATGCTAGCTAGGTTTGTAACCATCCTGGTCTGACATGAGCAATCCCATAAACATCTATGTCATGAACTCAAAAGTTCCTTGTCCCTATTCTGTGGGTACAGAGGGGGAAAAAAGTCAGCTGCTTTTCCTAAACAGAGCAGAGTTGATGGAGCAGAGACCATGGTAAAGGAAAGACCTAACCATATTTTACTAATGCATGAAACTAAAAGCTTCATTTTGAGAAGTTTTTCTTCAGATTCACCAGCAAGATGATTTTTTTAAAATGTTGCATGTAAAATGAGAACGCTTTCTATTTTTCTTCTGAATAACATAAAGCATTATGCACACACTCTCATTTGTCTCCCACCCCTCTTGAGAGGCAAGTGTAACCTATTTCTACAGAAATCTATTTCTACAGAAAAGGGATCAATGAGAGAGACCAGGAGAGGCAAAGCTCTGAGAATACCAGAATCAAGCTACAGCTGGAGAGCAGAGAACCTGATTCTCCTGCGATACTCTATCCCACAGCCCTAACACAAACACAGAGCTGCCTGCACAAAGCCCCTCAATCACAACCAGAATAAATTCTGATTTTATCTGCTGAGTTGCTGCAGCCAGGGCTACCATCATGATGATATCTGCTAGGTGTCACAGACAAAAACCAAAAATAAACACTGCTGACAGGCAGCCGTGACAGGTACACTTAGGGAACAACTAACTGGAAAGGAGCCAATCCAGAAAGTGCAACTCTCAGGAAAAACCCTTACACCAGCAAAATCCAAGAGATACAAAATAAACTTAATTCCAAAGTTTTTAAGTGAGGCATGACTAAAACTCCTAGATCACTAACAAACTAGGACCAAGAATTTTTCAACCATGCCGGAGATGAAGCACGACACTAAGGCAGGTCACCACGACGAATTAAGTCAGGGGTGTCACAAAAAACCAACACAAAATTAATCAGTGGCTGATGTGGGAAGTCCCTTCCTTCCATCTTTCTGTCCTGGTCTTACAACCAAACTTCACATTCAAGCCTTCTCTGAGGTGAGAGGAAGCACCCGCTCCAGAGCAAGCCTCGATCTTGGCCTGGCTCTTATTGGCTGGGACCCTGCACACACAGCTCTCAGCAGCCCTCAGGGCTATACAGTGCCTGCACAATGGTCAGAAGGACTGGAGGGGACAAGTCACTGCTCCAAGGAACAGAGAAAACACTGTGTAAGTGCTGGTCAAATACACAAATCACCCAGTTTCACGTTCTGCACCACACTTGCCCTTAACTAGAAATACCTTGCTTATTTATTTGTTGACTTACTGCCTGTTGCCCACTGAGATATGGCTCTGGACCAGCAATCTTGTCAGTCTTGGTGACCCCATACACCCAGCTCCTGGGACAGAGTACAGTCAATATACTCCAAAAATGTCTAGTGCAGAATGAGCCAAACCCAGGGTTATCCTTGATAAAAGGAGAGCCACCTTATCCTAAAGGTCACATCACATGACAAAGTACACGGGAAAGAGGTGTAGCTCTGAATTTGAAACAAGACATAGGGCAGGACCCTCACAACATAATGCCCACCACAGATCAGAATCATGGCATCAACCATGATTACTTGGCAAGCCCATCTGAGACACCATTTCCAGATGGGCTCAGGTAGTTGTGCAAAGTACACGGCAAAAGCTGTTAAGTAACTTAGGTCTCCTGAGTCAAAGAAAGAGACAATAAGTACTGTGTTTCCCTAAAAATAAGATGGGGTCTTATATTTATTTTTCCCCAAGAAGACACCCTAGGGCTTATTTTCAGAGGATATGTTATTTTCCCCTCAATGCCTCAGCTTGCAGCATGCACAGGATGGCCAGGACTTGACAGGGGGAGCTGACCTTGTTGGTGGGGCTGCCCGCACCTTTCCCATCACCTCTGGGATAGTAGCTGTCACAATGGGGCAGACGAGAAGGGCTGCTCATCTTCTTTACCGCTCTGTGACAAAATGCATGGGTTGTGCAGGTACACTGCATAGCCACGCCCATAACTAGGTCTTATTTTCAGGGTAGGGCTTATATTACACAAATGCTTAGAAATCCTTCTAGGGCTTATTTTATGGGTAGGTCTTATTTTGGGGGAAACATGGTAGTTTTAGGCTGAGCCTAATAAAAATCCTTTCAGGGAAATCCCCAGAGGTTCATGGAGCAGTTTAGAAGACAGATAAAGGACCAGGAAGCTGTAATTTTTTTCAGCCAAGTTAATGAAGCATGATAACACTTTTCATAATTTGTACAACTATATAACAAAAAATGAAATGGAAATCAATACTTAGCCCACCTACACCCCAAGAAGATGCTGGGTAAACTATTCGGGCAGGGCAGCTAGCACCTGCTCCTGACCTATTAAAAATAGACAAGAAGTAGGCCAGGAGTGGTGGCTCAGGCCTGTAATCCTAGCACTCTGGTAGGCCAAGGAGGGAGGAGCACTTGAGCTCAGGAGTTCGATACCAGCCTGAGCAAGAGTGAGATCCCAATTCTAATAAAAATAGAAAAACAAGCTGGGCGTGGAGGCATGTTCGTTCCTGTAGTCCCAGCTACTCAGGAGGCTGAAGCAAGAGTACTGCTTGAGCCCAGGCATTTGCAGTTACAGTGAGCTATAGTGACACCAGTGCACTCCAGCCTGGGTGATAGAGCAAGATTCTGTCTCAATAAAAGAAAAGCCAGAAGTAGACATTCAAAGCTGGAATTCTGTGTGAATAATCCCTAGTGATCTGGTCTGACTTGGATGCTAAACTTATGATTCTAGGGGTCACCAGGTGCTAGTAAGAGAACTATCGAGACGGCAGGGGGGAGGAAGGGAGAACTGAGCTGATGGTTATTTCCTGCTGAAGCCAGGCCACTTGCAACTCACTGATCCACATCCATGGTCTTTGTTCCATTAACAGCCAGTGAGTGTGTCCTGTCTTTTGTGACACAGAATGAGTTGCATTCATCTCACACCAGCCGTTTCTCCTTACTAGAAGTCACAGTCTTTTTAAGACTGCCACGGACTCCACCTACACTCCTATACAGAGGGCAGGTTTAGGGCAGGTTTAGGGCATGTCTGCCTGTTTCGAGTGGAGCTTGGAGAGCTAGTAAGAGATGGCAGAGGAAGTGGCTATAGAGTGGGGAGGCACAAGACAGAATGGCCAGAGGGACTGGGATTGAGCCTGGCGGTCTTACTGTTATCATGTGGGGTGTGCGGTGCCAGCCAGGCTGCCTGCACTGTGCACAGTGAATGGCTTCCTGAAAACACATATGCAATTCAACTTCTGTGTTACATGCTCCAGGACAGTCTCTCCTAAGCAGCCAGGAGTGTAGCCCAAAGGGAAAAGTATGAGCTTTAGAAGCAAACACATCTGAATCAAACCACAGCTTTGCCACTTCATTCAGTCATTCTTTCATTCAAAAACTTATCTATAGTGTTCACCGTTCCATGCATAATGACAAGGGAGACAACACTATGTATTTCTTGTGTTAACTTGGATAATTTAGTAACTTTTCTCAGCCTCAATCTCTCATCTATAAAACAGACATTACTTACTCTGCAGGTTGCAGGTTCTCATGAAGATTGAAATAAAAATATAACTTCTGGCATATATCAAATTTTTTTTTATATTGTGGAGTTGAATTATGTAATTTGCTATTTTGCATTGCTACATGAGGTGTTTTTTTGTTTTTTTTGAGACAGAGTCTCACTTTGTTGCCCAGGCTAGAGTAAGTGCCGTGGCATCAGCCTCGCTCACAGCAACCTCAAACTCCTGGGCTCAAGTGATCCTGCTGCCTCAGCCTCCCGAGTAGTTGGGACTATAGGCATACGCCACCATGCCTGGCTAATTTTTTGTGTATATATTGTTAGTTGACCAATTAATTTCTTTCTATTTTTAGTAGACACGGGGTCTTGCTCAGGCTAGTTTCGAACTCCTGACCTCAAGCAATCTGCCTGCCTCGGCCTCCCAGAGTGCTAGGATTACAGGCGTGAGCCACGATGCCCGGCCTTACATGAGGTATTTTTTAAATAAAGTGAAGCCTACTTATTTATAACCTATGATAATGTTATTCTTATCAAAGTTCCCTGAGTAAACATCTCTCTCCCACTAAAAGATTAAACTTCTATTCACTGACACTCATTAAATGGAGGTTACAGATACCTTAAGTTTCTGAAACTCAAGTCATGAACATTACAGCTACACCCTGACATGAGTCCCTGCTGCATGGAAGAGAACTGCAGCGCAAAAACCTGGAGGTCCCCTTCATCCTGTGACCTGAGTTTTTGCCTCTCAGGACTACTGGCTGGGGCTTCAATGGGACTCAAAACTGACCTGACTTGATTTAAAGGGGGGGTGGAGGGAGCATGGCTGAAAAAAAGGAAGGACTTTTGTGTTTGTTTTTGAGGGAAGAAAAGGCCCACAGTGTGGCAGTTGGCACCAAGGAAGCTGAAAGAGTTCTCCATGAGGCCCCTGTGAGACGAGGCACAGCTGTCCTCAGTGGGTGGCATGAACTACAGGCCCAGCCATCTTGCCCCTGAGCAGTTAGGGAGGCACAGAGAGCAACACTACAGTGTTGGTCCTGGCAGGGATGGAACACCCTCTGAGGACCCCAAGTCAATCTCAGAAAGGAAGACCTGGGGACAGGGAAGCTTACCATCAGCACACAAGTGTCCTATGGGAATAGAAGGAAATGAACAGATAGCAAGGAAAGCAGGTGGGAACTCTAGGGTGGGCTGAGCCTATCCCTCCCTCTCTCTTGTGTAGCCATCTCACTGCCCTGGGAGGACTGCAGGGTCTAGACTTCTCTTTCTCCCATGATTAAAGGTCCTGGGGAATTAAATCATTAGCCTTTTGTCTCTGTGACATACAGTACATCACCTCACATAGGGAAATGGTGCCCACTGTGTCACTTTGCCTAAGGTGAGTTTACTGGACCCTGGGCTGGCAAAGCCTGGAAATTCACATGACAGATGCTATGTAAATGAACCTTAGCTATCACTGAGAGTTTAGTTGCCCAGACTTTTCTTAGGGAGACTGAAGGCAGATATTATCTTTAGGAAAAATGTAGGCTTCACCAAGGTAATATTTGAGTATTCCCTTGTAAACCTAGAGGCTGGCCATCTCTAATGGGGGCTCCAAGAGTATCTATGACTTTATTTAGTAAAAGAGGAACAGTACATCAGATTTGTGGGCTTTCTCTCTTGTGGGCCACATGCACATCTTGGTGCTGAGTGCTGCTCAGGGAGTAGGACTCACTGTCTCCTGAGGGGGGTCTTCTATAGACCAGCTGGCAGGACCTCACGGACAGAAAGAGAGGAGCGAGGATGGTGCATGAAGCCCACTCCCAGGACAGGACACCCTAAAGCCCATCCAAACCCTCCCTCAACAATGCTGGATTCTTCCTGCAACAGCTCCATCCAGCTTGGGTGAAGTCATTCCCACCTCCCCCACCCAATGCAGTTACCTGCTTCCCCTTCACCACGTGCTTGGGCACTGGCACCCTGACCTCCAGGTCGGTGTAGTCCTGTGACCAGGTATAGTTCTCACGGACAGCACCATTGTAACTGTCAGGGTTTTTCTGGAACTGCTCCTGAATCCTGAAAAAGAATAAGAAAGGTTAAGATGCCAACTAGGCAGACATGAGCAGGGGACCCCACCAGCAGCCCAGCACATGCCACTCCTACATCCTGAAGGAGTGACTAACTTGAGCTTCATCTCAAGCTCGCCTCCCTTTGCATCTGCAAACTCCCTCTTTTTTGGGTGATTTTCTTTCTGACCCTTCTACATAGTCTCCCAAGAAATCACAGGACAAGGGAAAAGCTATAGAGAAGAAACTCAAGTGCAGTATCCTTGAGTTTAGGAAAAGTATCTGCGACCACAATCAAAGCACAGGCTGGTCCTGCTGGCCTTCACAATAGGGACCTTTCGAATAAGATCCTTGGGCTCATGGGTGCTTAGTTTCTTATAAACTGCTTGTCAGGGTCCATCTTTATTTAAAAAAAAAAAAGCAAAACAGTTTCATCCTGCAGCTGCTAAACTTCAATCCTAATCCAACCCCTGGTCTCTAGTTTCTCCCAGTAAATAAATTAAAGCCAAAGGGGCTACATTGAAATCGTATATATCATTATTAAGATGTAAGCAATACATGTAATGAGACAGCCTAAAAAATCCAACCAACCAAATCCTATTGTAGATGCCTGTTTAAAAAAATAGCACAGATGCAAATAGGCCTAGCCAAGAAGCTGATGTTAAAAATATTTTCCATAAAACTTAACAATGTTAATAATATAAACACTATATAAAAATAAATTTAGGAAGGGGGGGCAGGTGGCAATAAATAAATTAATTAATTAATTAATTAATTAATTAATTTAGACTTCTGAGTCCATTACAGTGACAGACAAAAGCCTAGTCATGAAGGAGGCAGCAGCTATTAAGACGAAACATCCCAATAGAAGGGACAGCTCCATCCACTGGGTCTGCTCAGACAAGTAGACGAAACCTGGCAGGGAGAGTGCCCCATGGGCCCACAAACAATGTGTGCACCGTAATTTCACTCACGCAGGAAAAGACAAAACTGTGTGTACATCTGTGTAGATGCATATATGAGACAAGAGTGGGGAAGGGATAAAGAGGACACACTTTCTCTGGCCAAAGTTCTAAGACAGAATATATTTACCTACAGTTGGTATGCCCACTGTATATGCGCGAGGCTGGGCCTCTACCACAGCTTAATTTCTCAATGCTGGGTAACTGGTAGCTGTCAAGAGCTGAATTATGTTCCCCAAAATATTATGTTGGAGTCTTAACTCCCAGAATGTGACATTACTTGGAAATAGGGTCTTTACCAGGGGGATCTACTTACAATGAGGCCATTAGGGTGGATCCTAATTCAGTATGACTGGTATCCTTAAAAGGGGACTTTGGACACAGAGACAAACAGGCACAAGGAAGACTATGTGAAGAAGGCCATGTGAAGAGACTGGAGTGATGTGTCTACAGGCCAAGGAATGTCAAGGACTGTCAGCCATCAGTGAAGCCGCAAGAGGCAAGGAAGGAGCTCCCTGAGGGCCTTCAGAGAGAACACAGTCCAGACGACACCTTGATCCTGAACTTCCCACCTCAGAAGTGTGAGAGAATCAACATCTGTGGTTTAAGCCATCTATTTTGCGGCACTGTTTTGCAGCAGCCTGAGCAAACACAGGAGCTAGGGAAACTTATTTCAATCACAGGTGATATTCAAAACTCAGCACTGAATACTGGCAGGACTAGGCACTGACTAATTAGAAGGGATGCCAGGCTGAAACTGCCCATACAGGCAGGCCATTGTGGGGCACAGTGATGAAATATGGGAACCAAAAGCCAAACACACAGAAAGCCCAGCTCAATGGCACAAGAAAACAGAGTGGGGGAAGGAAACTAAAGAATGGTCAATACCTTGAAAACAGGCAACAAAAGAAAGATTAGACTAGCTACAACCAACAAAGTATTTTCAAAGACTATTTAGTGATATGGAAAAAGCTTTCAATATATTATAACTGAAAAAAGGGTATATGACTTTTAAGTATGGTATGGTTTCAGTTTCTAAGAAGAAATATATATACATACTTTACACATTATATATGAAAAAGACTGAAAGGCAGTGTGTTAAATCTTTGCGGTTATCTCTGGTCGTGGAGTAACAAGAAATCTGACTTTCTTCTTTGTATCTAGGTATTATCCAAATTCCCTAAAATAAGTAGACATTTTTATAACCAAGAGAAAAACAGTTCTCTTTAAAAACTGTTGATGAGACAGCAGTGTGCCCTGCAGTCCCGATACCCAGGAGCCCTGTTAGGGCCTGACCCCTGGAATAGGGTGCGGAGGAGCTGGCCACAGCAAAAGAGACTCACCCAGCCCCCAAGTTTCCACAGGATCCTTCCACGTGAGCACCAACAGCAGCTTAAAGCTCACATCTGATATGGATACACTTGAACCTGTAGAGAATATCTCCAAAAGAACAACAGGTAGCAGCAACTCCTCTAGGGCTGAGAACTGGGAAGAGACTTCCAGAAGAACTGATGGCCTTATGCACAATTACTATTTGAAAATAATAAAAGTTATGAAAACAGGTAATTTTAATTATTCCCATACAAGCAAAATGAAGACCAACATGGCCCTAGTATTTGACAGAAATCAGGGAATAAACATGAAGACTCTTTGTTGGAGAAGAAACAGTTCTGTCAAGAGAGGAGAAAGAGCACAACGGGGGAGGGAGGGCACCTTGGGGATGCTGCTTCCAACAACACAGCAGTCACTCTGCCCACACCACCGGTGACGCCCACACATCCTCTGCCTCTTCCAGGGCTAAGGGCTGCCAGTCTCAGCCTGGGCGGGGCAGGGGGCGGGATGACATCTGCCACCCTCACCCCCACACCCTACCGCCAAAGCTGTGTGCTTGTGGAAGGGGCTTTGACCACATAGGACCCGCCTTGCTTTGTCCTCCCACAGTGTCCTCAGTAGCCCCAGCCCCAGCTCCCCCTGCAGAGAACCTGCAGCTTCCTTCCAAAGGAGGCAAGAGAATCGCTCCTAAAACAGCCCTAGCAAGTTGTTGGGTGCTTTTTTTAACACTCTGAATCCATATTCTCTTTAAATAAAGTTGATTATTTCCAGCCGACAGTATGTAAAAATAAGCGTCCTGTCAAGTGCAGGTGTCTCTGGCCCCCACTGTGCCACCATCGGTCACCCCTGCAGCTGCGGGCCTGGGCAGGCAGTGGGAGGCGGGGGAGCGAGCAGTGATGCTTCAGCACCAAGGGTGGGAGTAGGAAAGTGAGTCAGCAGCCAGGTTGCAGATTATGGAGTAGGTCTCACTGTGGCTCCCACTGCTGATGAGCTGGGATAACAAGGTTCTAAACGTGTTAAAGGAAAAACACAGAACAGGCTCCCACTGCCTCCCAGGTGCTGTGGGCGGCAGAGCCCTCTGTCCCCTTAAGGACAGGCCCTGACTGTCCCTTCCTGGCAGACTGCAGGCCTGGGTGCTGCTGAGTGGGGCAAGTTGGGTACCAGGGTCACCTGTAGGAAGAGCTGGAGGCACTCTTGCAAGGAGACCCCATAATGCAGGCAAGCAGGAGTGGGAGTCACACCTGGTCTGGATCCTGACCCACCTAGTCTGCCTGTTCGAGTGTTGCTACTAGGAACAAAAGGCCCTCTCTTCTTCTGTTTGCCCTTAAAGGTCCCATAAAGGTCGTACTACCTCTGTACACTGATGACAATGTCCCCATCACCCTCAGTTATCCCAGGTGTGAGAGCTGTCATGATACCTTACCACCCACCTGTTGACTCTACTTCCACCTGTGTCCTCAGAAGAGGTATTGCAACATGTATGTGCAACATGCATATGTGTGTCATGGTCTGAATGTTTGTGCCCATCCTCTCAAATTCATATGTTGAAATCCAAACTCCTAAGGTGATGGTATTAGAACGTAGGGCCTTTGGGAGGTGAATAGGTCAGGAGGATGGAGCCCTCATTAGTGAGATTACTGCCCTTATAAAGGAAGCCCCAAAGAACTCCCTCACCTTTTCCACCATGTGAGGACACAGCAAGAAAACACAAGTCCATGAACCAGAAAGTAGGCCCTCACCAGATACCAAATCTGCTGGTGCCTTGATCTTGGACTTCCAGCCATCAGATCTGTGAGAAATACTTAGGTTATTAAGTAGGAAACGTCCAATTTCCTTATGTGCTAAGTTTGGCAGTTGACATCTCTGATATTTCACTTTGACACTTCTTGTTTTATTTTTATTGTGAAGGTACACCCTCATTCTTTCAAACTCATGGTTTGGCTTGTGATTATCTTTCAAATTTTTTCTTAGAGTAATTTTTGTGAAACCATGGATAAAGTCAAAAATTCCTGTTATTTTTGAATATGAGTTCCATCATGGAACCAATGCTATGCAGACAGCTCAAAATATCAATGAAGTGTTTGGGAGGTATGTGGATAATGAACGCACAGTACGTTGATAGTTTCAGAAGTTTTATTCTGGTGATTTTAATCTTGAAAATGAGCCACATGGGCAACCTGAGACAAAGATGGATAATGATGAAACGTGGATGATAATGAAAGTTGTAGTGGAAGTGACTCCATCTCAACCTACACGTGAATTAGCATCAAAGTTTGACATTACTGTTCCAACAATACTAGACCATTTGAAACAAATAGGCAAGGAAAAGAAGCCAGATAGAAGAGTTCCACATGAATTAAACAAGCATCAGAAGGGAAATCATCTGGAAGCTTGCCTTTCTTTGCTGTCACCACATAAAGGCAAATCATTTCTACATGTGTGATGAAAAATGGATTCTTTTTGACAATCGCAAGCATTCAGCACAAAGGTTGAATGAAGATGAAGTGCCAAACATAGTCTAAAAGCGAATATTCATCATAAAAAGCTAATGGTGTCTGTTTGGTTATCCAGCACTGGCATTATCCACTAGACCAGGGGTCCTCAAACTTTTTAAACACGAGGCCAGTTCATTGTCCCTCAGACCGTTGGAGGGCCGCTGGAGAGTGCAGAGCACATTCCACACATGCGCACTGTGGGCCTGGGACGAGTTGGCTGCTAAGCAGGACAGGCAGCGGTGGCAAAAACACCCAGTGGGTCGGATAAATGTCCTTGGCGGGCCACATGTGGCCCGTGGGCTGTAGTTTGAGGACGCCTGCACTAGACCTTCATGAAATCTGGTCAATCAATTACAGTGGATGTCTACTGCAACCAGCTGGATGAAATGATGAGGATGCTTACAATTAAGCAGCTGAGATTGGTTATTAGAGACAGGCCAATCCTCTTGCAAGACAACGCTTGGCCAGATGTTGCACAAACAACACTGCTCAAGCTACAGCAGCTAGACTTGGAAACTCTCTGTCGTCCACTGTATTTACCAGAACTCGTACCAACTGACTACCACTTCTTCCAGGCTTTGAACCACTTCTTGCAAGGAAAAATATTCAATTCTCAAAAAGCTGTGGAAACTGCCTTTTCTTGATTTCATCACCACTTGCTCTCCAGGCTTTTTCACTGCTGACATAAACAAGCTACCATTAAGATGGCAAAAATGTGTCGATAGTTAAGGCGCATACTTTGGTTAACTGTACTGCTTCTTGTTTGAGATATAATAAACTACACTTCTGATTCGAAATCAGACATTCTGTATCTAATGACCTAAATGACCTTCTGCTGTTTATAAGCCATCCATCTATGGTGTTTTGTTATAGCAGCCCAAATGGACTAAGACAGTGTGTCTATGTGACGTGTGTGGGTGGTATGTACATGTGGCATATGTGTAGTGCATGTGTATGGCATGTGTGTTATGTGAGGGATACATGCATGTGTGTATGGTGCATGTGTGCAGTGTGTGTGGTGTGTGTGCATGTGCATGGTATGCACAAGTATGCATGGACAATGTGTATATGCATGTGTGTGATACATGTGTCATGGATATAAGGCAGCTAGCAGACCATGACTCATTTTCTCCCATTATACTCTCACCTCTCTTCTATCATTTCCTTCTCACTTCACTGATCTGCACATCTCACATTTGGATGAGAGCCACAACCATAGCCCCTCTCGACCTCTTCTCATCCCACTGTGACCATACTGTCCTCAAAAGCCTCTATGGTTCCCCACGGCCCAGGAGACAACATCCCAGACCTCGGCAAGGTACTTAAAGCAGCCCACGGGTGAGTCGTCCCAGTTCCTCCCTCTCTTTTTCCTCCTGCTCCCACAAATGAATCCTCCTCCTCCTCCTCTGTCAACTCTTTCCTGCCTGTGCTCAGTCTCAATTCAAGATTTACCCAAATCCTTTCCTCCTGGTGGAAATGCAGTGAATTTTCCTCTGAGTCTGTTCATTGTTGAGGCTTTATAAAATGAGCATTGTTATAAAAATGGCCCACCCTTGAGGCCTGCTGCCCTGCTTCTCTGAAACCTAACACTTGTGGTCTGACAGGCCACTTCCAGCTTCTTGGCTACACCTTCCTAGGAGCGTCCACTCCTGAGAGCTCATCCACTCGTGCTGCTCTCAGTGCTCTGACATGACACTATGCCTGGCCCCTGAGCCGCCAGCTGCCAGGTCTCCAATGACCCAGAAACAGCCTGAGCCTTGGCCTTCACCTCTGCAGTCTTCAACCTTCTCACAAAGGAGTAGGGGTAGGCCAGTCACCACTCTTGGGCTTACACACAGACAAGCAGCTCATGCTGACCAGCCCTCCTGGGCCCCTGGCCAGGGCATCTCTGCAGGGCAGCAACTCCCTGTCTCCTTTATGGCTCCTGCTGATGCTCCCTACTTGACAGGCTTCTTTCACTGCTGCGTACATGTTATTTCTAAGTTCATGCTTCTTCACTAAAGTGGACATGACCCCTCATCAGGCCAATGCTGTGGACACCACATGACCTCATCAGCCAGCCACACATCAGTCTCAGTGCCATCCAGCAGCTACCCCAAGCCAAAGGCTCTGGTCTCAGGGTATCCTACAACTCAATGCCTCCAGGCCAGTCCTCTGGCAGTCAAGCAGTTTCCCTGAACACTCTGTGTCCACAGTATTCAAACCTGAGGCCAAGCCTGGCTTCGCTGTGCCCTGTGCATCAACCACATAATGGTGATTATGTCACTTGGCCTCTCTGTGCCTTGGTCCGCTAACCAAGAGGGGAAAATTAACAGCATCTGTCCCAAAAGGTAGCCATGAGGAATGAGACAATCCAAGTAAAATAGCTAGAACAAGGTCTTGTAACACTCAGTATTTCTACTCTTACTCAGTGCTTTCCCATTAGAAATTCTTTGGCTATGAACAGAAGACTCATCGAGAAACTTTTATGAATAAGGGATGATTCTTGTACTCTCTGAGACATTTACAGAGATAAGTTATACATTTTGCCAGTCGCAATCTGGGGCCAGAATGCACAGGATGAATTTAAGCTATCTCTCCTCCCAGCAAGCAACGAAGCATCAGAGACCAAGAGGGTCATGCTGAAAGGACACATGAGCCAATTTCAAGAGGCTCCCTGCTGACCAAAGATGGGACAACCTGAGCATCAAAAAGAATAAAGTCCACAATAGACTGAGGCACATACCATATTAAAAATCCATGAGTTCAGGAAACAAAAAACCCATGGGTCACCTTTGGTGACCAGAGTACAACTCAATCTGAAAATTCATCAATAAAATGGTTCTGTAAGAATTGTAACTTCAGAAAAGCCAAGTCCTTAAATAAGAATTCCAGATAATAAACAAAGAAGGTAAGACAGAATGAGAATATCCCGATTTTGTAATATGTAATAAAAACAACTGTGTCTGATAACTTTCCTCCATGGCTGCTGAGCACCAGCTGAAAGCCTGAGGGAGAACCTGTTGGAATGATCCAGAACACCCCAAACATTTGCAATCCAGATGCCACACACCTCCTGAGAGGATCCACCTGTGAGGTACTCTGGCCTGCAACACGAGGCCTCAAATCCATTCCACCTACAGGTCTAAATACCAGTTTACAGAAAAGATGAGAGTCATAGTAGCATGGCCATCAAAACCAGGAGCATGTAGTCAGACAAATGCAGAACCTGGGAACTACACCAGACAAAGCTTCAAGTTTCTTTAACAAATAAATGGCATGGGATAAAAACAGAGAACAGGAATTATTCTAAATTAAGAGATTTATAAGACTTATCAACCAAATTCAATATTTGAACCTTGCTGAAATGCTAACTTGAAAAAACCAAGTGTACAAAAAAATTTTTTTTGAGACAATCAGGCAAGAGAGAACACAGATTGGGTATTAGATGACTGTAAGGAATTAGAATATGATAATTACATTAAATTTAAGGCCTTATTTTTTACTGAAGTGTTTATTGGTGAAATTATGTGATGTCTGGGATTTGTTTTATCAAAAACAAAACCAAAAAAAGTCTGGGGGTAGGGAAAAAGATGAAACAAGAACCATGGCATGTTGCTAAGTGATGAAGCAGGGTGAAAGTTTTGTGGGCGTTCATTATGCCTCCTTTTTGTGCATTTTTGGGAATCTGAAAAATGTGACTTGGCCATACAACTAGGAGTGGAAATGCTTGGTCAAAGAGTGCATACATGTCCAACTTTAAGAGATAATGCCAAGCTGTCTTCCAAAGGGACTGCCCCAATTTACTCTTACCAGCAATGTGAATGATGCTATGGACCCACAGGATCCATGCTTCATACTGTCAGACTTTGTGAAATCTTGCCAATTACATATACATAAAAATAGTATCTCGGTATAGTCTTAATTTCCATTTCCCTGCTTATTAATGATGCTAAATTATCTTCATATACTTATTAGCCACGTTTCTTCTGTGAAATTCCTGCTTATGTCTTTCGCTATTTTTCTTTTATCTGTAATTTCCTTGATTTGTGGAAATTCTTTATATATTTTGATAAGAATTCTTTGTTAGTTTTATAGTTTATAAATACCTTCTTCTAGTTTATAAGTTGTCTTCATACTTTAAGATGTCTATCTGGTCAATACAAGTTCTTCATTTTAATAATCAAATGCACTTGATCTTTTATGTCCACGCTTTCATATTGTCACAACTCCTTGCTTCCTCAAGGTCTGAAAGAGTCATGTCAATTTTCTACCAATACACTCTACCAATACTACAACCTTTGTTCCTTCGTGAATTCTCCTTTCTTCTCTTGATCAGTTGTACCAAAAGTGTGTCTGTTTTGATGGTTTGTTTGTTTTTTTAAAGAACTTTTGCCTCTTTTGCCTTTGAAGATCTTCTGGATTGTACCATTTAATCCAGCTGAGGAACAGAGAGGAGTCTACCCAGGACTACCCTGTCACTGACCTGACTTTGTTCAGTTTTGCTCCAAGGGCTGCTGCTCTCTTGGCAGGACCCTCAGGGTATGGGTAGCAAGGCTATTTCGTGTCCCAAAGTTGCGCGTACATGGCCAGGACTCTGGACAATGATTAGTCAAAAAGGCTCACATTAATAAAAATTCTATAAGAGGTATATTTTGAAAATTTGTTTCACATTTTAAAGTTATAGCTACAGATAAAAAATACTAAATGATTCCATATTTACCAAAAATAAATAAGGCAAGGTACCCAGAGTCACTCATAATATGCCAATGAATAATTCAATAGGCCTAAATGCAAATTTAGGGAGTACTTCTGACAATCTACATTAGATGGTCAGCCAAAATGAGCAAAATCAATCAATATTTACTATAAAACTATTGTCATTAACTAAAAATAGTGTTTGTAAAGTGAGCCTTTTCTTAAATCAGGTTAATTATTTTCACAAGGGAAAGAGACATTTTTTATAAGTACATAAATGTGAAATATATTTTTAAAACAAAAATCAGATAATCTACTCCATAAATATGTCAATACAGGAACTCTAAATTATCTAAGCATCTTAGTCTTTAACTTGACTTTATTTTCCTGTTCATTGAAATCAGAAAAAGTAAGACCAGCTTTACTATTTCAATTCCCAAGACTTTTCAAATGAGAAATAACTAGGCCAAAGAAAACTACTAACACTCAAACCTATAGTACCTATAGTATCAAAAAGGATGCATCCTAGCAACACAACAATTTCTTAGAAATGTTCTTCTCAGAAGTGGAGAAAATACAAAAGGCACAGGTGCCTGACCCTTAAGAGAGGGCTAGGAGAAGGGGACTATAAACTTTCATATACCACTAGAAGATGTACACGAAACAGTATTTTTCAAAGAGTAGGTATAAAATTTACTTAGCAGAGCAGAACAGAACAAAATGGAATGGAAACATGTAAGATGCACCGCACAGAAAAAGATCAAGCTCTGTTTTGTGAAACTGCCACTATCTAGGCATGTGTGTACCGGGGAGCCCAGTTACATGCAATTCTCACTATCACTACAGGTCACAGCCAAAGTTTGAAAGCCACTGCCCATGAAAACCTATTACATATGTAGGTGAGAAGACAAGAACAGCAGTTATCACTGCACCACGGTGAGGAGATAGCCAGTCAGACAGGAGGAGGCCACAAAGTCAGGAGAAAGCCCACATCAGAGACAATCTAATGTCCAGCAAGGGAATGAACAAAGTAGTGGTAGGGACCACCACAGCAATTACAAGCATTACATGAGGATGAGTAACTCAAAACACAGAAAGCAGGAGAAGCAGCAGGTGAGCACTGAGGGCTATGGCTTAGTGGGAAAAAGGATGCACCTATCATTACTGGGAAGAAGATGAAAAAAATAAGCTGGGGGCTTATACCCACAGTAGCCATAAGAGTGAGGATACAGGGTCCTGTTGGCCAGCAACTTGTCTGGGACACATTTACTCTGTGACATAGAACTCACCTATTAAAAGAGATTTGCTAAATGCAGGTGACAGCTCATACTTGTTTAACATAAGCCCAGAGAGAAAGACAAAAGTAAAGAGGCATGTGTGCATAGCGAGGTAGTAAACACATATCCATGTCTTGGCTTAGTCCACTGACAGGGCCTAGAAGCAGGAGCACTGTGCCCTCTGAGTGCCCAGATCTTGGTTTCTAAATACCATTCTCCAATAAAGGGAAATCAGACTCCTTGGAGAGTAACTGATTCTAGGACTGGAACAGAGAAAATACAGAATGAGTCCACAGCCTCTTGTAGTGCCAGAAAGTAAAGAATTGCTGTGGAAAAAAAGTTATGTAGGGACATCAAAGGACACAGGAGCTAACCTGGGAGAGCCCAAGATAGCCAGAGTTGGAACAGTGTGGGCAACATAAGACCAAAGAATAAAAGAACTACCCATTAGTCCATTATTTATATAAATAACTGAATAAATAATAAATGAATGTATGAATGGGGGAAGGAGACAAAGCTTCCTTACAGAAGAATTCCAATTAAAAATGCAGGAGGGAAGGAAATTGGAAATTTCCCATTAAAACATCATAATAATTGCTGCAGGCAAGAAGAACCACTGATGATGCTAAAATGAGTGGGTGGAACTTTAAGGAAAAACAGGATATTTGCCAAACCTCTAAGTATCTTCCCCCAAATATTTATCAATTACTTGTGGTGGTTTTAACATATGCTAAGAATTTAACAAATTCTTTGAAACTCCTCTGTCTTCCTGGAGGTACAATTAATTCCCCAACCCTGGAGTGGGGGCTGGACTTAGTGGCTCCAATGAACAGAAAACAGAAAGGGGACATAAGTCACGTGTTGGGGCAGAAACCTGGCCAACAGGCCTCTGCCAAGTGATCTAGGCTAGCATCACGGTAATAACTCATGTTGACATTGTGTACTCCTGTCATGATGTGATGAGAAGGGCACACCACCTCTGTGGTCTTCCTCCCGAAATCCTAGCCCTGGTCTAATCATGAGAAAACACTGAACATAAACTGGGAACATTCTACAATATAACTGACCTCTTCAAAAGTGTGAATGCAGGTCACAAAAAACAAAAAAGACAGAAACTGCCACAGACTGAAGGTGATGAGACATGATGGCTAAATGAAAGGTAGATCCTAGATCCAATTCTGAAATAGAAAAGGGACACTAACTGGTGGGAAATCAAAATCAAAAAAAGCCATGGTCAATAATATTGTATTGATGCTAATTAGTTTCAATGAATACACCATGCTAACATTCAGAGAAGTGGAAAGTGGTTTATATCTGCAGCTGTGATAATTCAGGCCATGGGGTTCAACCCAGCCCAGAGTTTGAATCCTCAGCTTCAGCTAGTATGGGCTTCAGCTCATACTAGCTATGTTATCTGAGCCAATTCTTCAATTTTTTTTTTTTTTGAAACAGAGTCTCACTCTGTTGCCTGGGCTAGAGTGCCATGGCATCAGCCTAGCTCATAGCAATCTCAAACTCCTGGGCTCCAGCAATCCTTCTGCCTCAGCCTCCTGAGTAGCTGGGACTACAGGTATGCACCACCATGCCCGGCTCATTTTTTCTATATATTTTTAGTTGTCCAATTAATTTCTTTCTATTTTTAGTAGAGATGGGGTCTCGCTCTTGCTCAGGCTGGTCTCGAACTCCTGATCTTGAGCAATCCGCCCACCTCAGCCTCCCAGAGTGGTAGGATTACAGGCGTTAGCCACCGTGCCGGCCTCTTCAATCTCATTAAACATCAATTTCCTCATCTATAAAATGGGAACAACAATGATCCCAACTCTTAGGCTGCTGTGAGACTTACAAGCTCCTGAAGTCTTCATGCACCGTGAGTTCTATAACCAATGCAAGATTACTAATAAGACCAGAGTTAACACTTCATTTCCTTCCCTTAATACTGAATCATACTCTCTAACAAAAAGGTTCAGCATCATTTCAATTCAAGATTACTGTATTTACTCTTTTTTTCCTTCTTTTCCTCCCATCTCATATTTCTCCAGTCCCATCAATTTTGAGAAGCAAATAAAAGGGCTTTTTCCCTCTGCATAATTTCCCTGCTGGCTGCCACTGTTCACAGCACTTGATATAGCAAATTCTGGCAACGTTTTCCCATTTGCTTTATCTAGAAGGTTGTTATTTACCGCTCCTGCTGTTTTGGGGGCGAAAATGTTAGCGATCTACCAAAAGGGCTTTCCACAAATAACGAGGTGTGTTTTCACAACAGTCAGTATGTGATACTGAGGGCACCATTACATTAGTTTCTTAACTTTACTCATAGTATAGCATTGATAGATTCTAAAGGATTCTTAGACTAAGTTACTTAGATATGACTAGTAAGATGGTCTTTTGTTTTCTTGGGGATATCATATCCTGGGAGGACTTTCAGTATCAACACCACCCAATCTGCTAGGGGGAAATAAACTCCACATTGTCCAATTTTGCCTCCCACAACAACAGCACAATTTACTCTGCCTGGAGTATGACAGCATTAGGCACCCTACATGTGGCCTATCCAAGGACTTGCCATGCCCTATCTATCCTTCTACCTGCCCTGTCCAGTCTCTGCCCAGGTACTGGCCTCTTTGTGCCATCTTCCCAGCTAGCACTGCCCACACTTGGATTCCAGGCCCCAACACAAGGTTCCATGGGCCGGTCTGCACATCAGAGCCAGCCCCACTGGCCACTCAACAAGTACTGCCCCAGTGCCTGCCAGGTACCTGTCTTGTAGGCACCAGGGACACAGGCAGGAGCAATATGAGACTCACAAACTTGGAGTTAATCGAAAGTGAGCAAGTTGCCCTAAGAACCTCTGGTCGGCAGAGAAGGCCCCTGGGAGGAGCTAGACATTCACACTGAGGTCTGATAAATGACAAGACAGGACCTACTATGAAGATTGTGGGGACAAGCAGTCCAGGGAGCTGCTCAAAGTCCTTGGTTCATGGACACAGTACTGGCAGGGGTCCCAGCTTTGTTACCAACTCATTGTGCCCTTAGGCTCATGCCTCTGTTTTCATACCTATAACATGAGGATACGCAAGTACCTCCCTCTGAGATGTTACTGGGGTTAATAAGTGAATAGATACAACACACCTCAGAACAGGGTCTGGTTCAGGGTAAGTGTTAGCTGTGGTCACCACTGTCACCATCATTAATATTCTAAATAATGTGGTTTATTAATACTTATGATACTGTTATCATCAAAGAGGAGCAGCTGTCATACTGGGCAAGATCAGCATAGGGCTATTTAAACCGGAGTTCAGAATTTGATCAAAAAGTGATCACAAGTCACTGCAGGGTTGGAACAGGAAGCAACATTATTTGGTTGTTTTAAAATGTCACCACACAGCTGCCACGTGGAGAATGGACTGCACAATGCTGAAGGGAGTAAATCCGGAGGGTATTTAGGGGCATCACCCTGGAGACCAAAGGCAGGCCTAAGGCTGCAAGGATCCGCAGGAGGGCAAAGCATCTGAGTGAGGGACTCAGGGCAGAGCCAAGGACACTCAGATCTGAAGGTAGGAGGAGGGAGACTGAAGATGGGAGGGGCCAGGACGACTCACCAAGGTTGAGGCTCACCTCCCCTCATCCACCTTCTCCTGTCACACCTCACTGATCCAATCACTTTCCTCTTAACCCTTCATCCTTTAACACAACTGAACTTCCTCCCTAAGCACATGAGGGGTGAACTCTTCCTGCTTCTTTACAGCTCCTTTACATGCAACAACATAGCATCAAATGATGACAATATTCACACAGAAAGCAGGCATTTTGTTTATTGGTTTATTTCATGTTTACTGTGTAGTCATGAGATTCTGTCATGGAGCCCCACATGAGATTATAAACTTCTAAAAAAAGAACAATCACATCCAACACAGTTTCTAACACATTCTACAAACAGGTGAGACAAGCTTTGGACACATTCAATATAAAGCACAAACCTCAAAGAATAGGTACTGCACACTATGACACTGAACACCAATCTTACAAAAGACATTTCATATTTGTTTCCTTCAAATTATCAGCTTTCCTCGCACATTTAACAAGACTCAAGCAACCAAAGTCTGAGCTTCGTTTTCAACTTTACAAGAACATTTCTGGAATTCTAAGAACAGGATGGGTGTTTAGTCCGATGTCTTCAACTATCCTGGTAAAAACCTGGAACCCAGCTTCTGGTCAAGACAGTGGTGAGGAGGCTCTAGTGCACCTCAAGGCTGGCCTTCAGTTCTCCTGGGAGATGGTTTATCTGAAAGTCAGCCTTCTTTCTGGGCACTAGCCTCCTCTCATAACACCCCGAAACTTCTTTGTTTACAAGCAAAAATGTACAACTGGAATTCAAGAGTATAATCTATGAAATTCTAATAAAAGTGAGATTCCAGGTGTGTTCATCTAAGACTAATGCATTTAGACACCTCTCAGCTTCAAGAAAAGCTACCACAAGAAGAGACAAGATTGTTCTGCAAGAAAAACCAGAAGGTCCACTGTATTGAGAATGGAAATTCCAGAATAAGGAAGGCTTAGGCTAGCACATTACAGGCTCAGGGTCCCCACCCGACATTTTTACCTTCTCACCTCACTGCCTCCTATCACCTGCTCCCAGGCCTGGAATCCAAAAAAGGAAACCAAAAAAAAAAAAAAAAAAAAGGAAAAGCAACCTCTCTACCCCTCTTATTTCTGGGAAAGTACCCAGGTAAACACAACTTTTGCTCCCTCTAAGCCTTGTCCATCCCCAGCCCTGTGTCCCAGGCCTAAGGACAGGGGAAGGTACACAAAAAGAACAGAAAGCCCTTCTGGCTGGGAGACAGTCCCCAGTCACTGAGGATCCTTGTAAAGGTGCAGCATTCATACATATTCACAAAGAGAAAATCCCAACGAACTCAGGAGTTCGCTATTTAATAGAACCTTTCGGTAAATCCTTTTGGTAAAGCGAAAAATTACTCTGACAGAGCAAAGCTCCTTTCCTAATTGAAAGCTTATATAATACAACTTTTTTGACATTAATTAGCACACACCCACTATCAGTAACTTGGAGTCCTATAGGCCTGCAAAAGGCTTCTGCTCCCACCCCCATGGGACCCTGTGCCATCAGTGTCACTTGGTCTCTTACATCCCCAAGCTCTTCTTCCCACTGACTCCTTGCCCTCATGCCTCACCATTCCATAAAATGAGTCAAACACAAGGACTTACAACCTTTTTTCAATCAGCCTTTTGTTCAGACTGCTGCCTTCTTCTTCCTTTTATTCCCAGCAAAATGTCCTTTCTCCCCACTTTACCTACCAGCATGCCCCACTCTGAACTCTCTGCCCATCAGGACTGACTTCCAAGCATCAAAACCAAACTTATCTTTTTGTAGTTTTTGTCCATCTGATGTCTCCACAACATCTTACATCAATGCCCCTTGGCCTCCCCAAGCCCCGTCCTCTACCCCGCCCACTCCCCCCTCCTCCAGCCCACCTTCTCCTGCCCCCTACCTCCCCCACCCACCCGCTCCATCCCCACCTGCTCTCCCTCTCTTCCACCCCCACCTAGTTCCCTTTGGCCAACCTGTCCTGTGCCCTACCACCAAGCACCAAGGAACACAGTGCTATCCCTGTATCTTCCACAAACACCTCTGAACCACTGCAACAGCCGCCTATTGAATATCCTTTCGGTATCCCCTACTTTGTCCACTATGACTGCTACCTAACTTTCCAATAAATCTGAACATAAAACTCTTGAGTTAGAAACCACTGGTTATCTCAATCTCTAAACATAAGCCCCAATTCTTTAAGCATAAATAAGGGTCTTAGCAGAGCCATGCACGGTGTGGTCCCTGCCAGCCTCATCCCAGCTCACTGTCTTCCCCCAGAGTCAGTGCCTCCTTAATGCCATCATGTATGTGCATAGGTTATTCTTGTTGACCAGGTGCTTGCCCCTTACCAACTGCTAACCCCCAATACCATCTTCCTTGTAAAGTCTCTCCAAGTTTCCCCACACTCTTTCTGGGCTTTTCCTGTTTGTTTTGGTTTTGCAGAGGAGGTGGGGTGATTGTTGTGCACAATGGTAGGTACACCTAGACAGAGTTTAACACAATATAGTCACACATGCTGCATGGAAACTGGGTACAGCAGCTCTAAGCTAATATGAAGTTCTACAAAACAATGAAGTCCCTAATGAGAAAGTGAGCAATCAGGCAAAGAGGTTTTACATGTCAGATTTGTTTAATGCAAGGGACATCTTTCAAGAATTCCAGATAGGCCGGGTGCAGTGGCTCACACCTATAATCCTAGCACTCTGGGAGGCTGAGGCAGGAGGACTGCTTGAGCTCAGCAGCCTGAGCAAGAATGAGACCCCGTCTGTACTAAAAAAAATAGAAAAAGTTAGCCAGGTAACTAAAAATAGAAAGAAAAAAAAATTAGCCAGGCGTGGTGGCACGCACCTCTTGTCCCAACTATTCCAGAGGCTGAGGCAAGAGGATCACTTGAGCCCGGAGTTTGATGTTGCTGTGAGTTAGGCTGATGCCACAGCACTCTAGCCTGGGTTACAGAGTGAGACTCTGTCTCAAAAAAAAAAAAAAAAAAAAAAAAAAAAATTCCAGATAAAGAAGAGAAAGCAGTATCATTTAGTGCGTAAGGACACAGACTCTGGAGTCAAAAATACCTGCTCAACCACTGGCTAGCAATACAACTGTGGACTACCCTGGCTCTCTAAGACTCAGTTTGCTCATCAGTAAAGTGGGAGAAACGATACCTCCACTGCAAAAGTGGTACAGGGCTCAGCTGAAACAACATACTAGCTGTATCTGACATTACTGCACACTTACCTAAGAGTCCATGCCAGTCCAATTATTATCCCCAACTGGCACATAAGGTTGGACTATTCAAGTCCAGGCAGACACCCTTGGCCCAGCCTGTGATCTCTGAATGCTACTGCCCTCAGTTACTGAGTGTGCATGTGGTCACATTCTCAAGATGACAAAATAGGCTTTCCCCATGATCATCTTGGGGCCTTGGTCAGAGTGCTGCTGTTTTCACTATCTAAAACAATAGTTCGATGTGGAAGGGAATGGCCATCCCAGAGAACAGCAATTGTAACCATCAGCGACAAAGCATCATGGCAGCATTCAAGTCAGTTTGCTTAAATCTCTGCAAACAGTATTTTTCCATTCTCATTAGTTAGAGACTGCCAGGAAATTTTAGCTGTGAACAGAATGAAGACAGGCTGGAGAAACAGTCCTACTATTTATAAAGTGTCAGTGTTAGCCAATTTGATCCTCTTGTGCATATAAATGGGCTAAGATCCTCCAGGCAAGCCTGTTCTGAGGATGGCTGGACAGCTGGCAGGGACACCCCAAGACCCAGGCCATAGGCTCCCCAATTGGGTCCTTCTGATGCACAGAGTGTGACTGTGATTTTATTGATTTACATTTGACATTTGGGTAGGAGACTATCTGCCTATCTCACTGTAAGCAGCAACAGTCACTTTTTATTGCCTCAATTAAAAAAGTGTTTCAGAGGAACATCTTTGACTAATGTATAAATTAGCAATCCCCATACTATTACCTTTTTAACTAGCAGAACTAGACACTCCACCAAATGTAATTATATAATTTGACTGAAAATCAGAAAAGTAAATAAAACAATGCCTCAGAAATCCAGCCCAGTTTTTGGCAATGTTCATTATGTTCATTTAAGAATTCTCTGTAGTGAATTATGTAAAAGTCTTTAGATAAGTACAGCTGCAATGAAACAAATGTCAGAAAGTCATCTTTGACGGAAAGCATTTACTTAGGCTGCCGAGAAAAAGCAATTAGTTCTTGCCTTAGAAAAAGCCTAACAAAGAGATGCTTTGCTGTGGTGCTATTTCATTCCCTGGGGACAGGGCTGGTGGGAGAAAACCTGAAATACATCTTTAACATACTTACTGAAGCCCCATCTCAGCATGGGATGGTCCGTGCTAGTTTGGCAGCCACAACCTTTACCTGCCAAAGCCAATCGTCTCTATATAAAGACAATAAAAATGCTTCTTTAAATGATGAGGCTGAGCAGCCTATCCTCAATGCCAGAAAACGCTGTGATAAAGGCCTTCTGTAGAAAGCTTCCAAACATTTGCCATCTGCTATGGTTTGACCGTGTCTCCTCCAAAATTCATGTGTGGAAATTTAATGGTCAATGTGATGGTATTAACAGGTGACTGGGCCAAGAGGGCTCTGCCCTCATGAATGGATTATTTAAAAAGCTTCATGCAGCATTCCTCTCTCTTTCCTTCCATCCTTTCTGGCATGTGAGGACACAGCAGTCCACACCTCCAGGAAATATAGCAACAGGTGCCATCTTGGAAGCAGAGGGCAGCCCTCACCAGACAACTGAATCTGTCAATGCTTGGATCTTGGACTGCCAAGCCTCCAGAACCATGGGAGAATAAATTTCTGTTCTGTATAAATTACCTCATCTCAGGTATTCTGTTATAGCAGCACAAATAGACTGAGACACCATTAACCATTCTCAAAGCCATGGATACTAGGTGATGCCAGGTTCACACAAAGGACCAGAGACAGATAACATCAAGGAGAAGGGACTAAGAAAGAGGGACGGGCTGTCAGCAAGGCGTACCTCTGTCTCGGCACATAGGACTACATATGTGATTAACCACACCCCTGGGGGAATGCCATCTCCACAAAACAAAGGCTCTCAGAGGCTAAAGGAATGGTCCAAGGTCACATACTCTAAATGGCTGAGCCAAATTCTGGCCTTGCCCCAGTTCTCCAGACCAAAATGCATCCCTGCCTATCCCCACCATGCTCAAGACCTGAACTCAGGCTTCCTCACTGCACACTTGCCTTCCTGACGCTCACCAGCACTGCTGCAGTCTGCTCCTCCCATGTGCCTTCAGCCTCCACTCTCCTTGGCCTTAATAGGCTTCTCTCATTTCCTTCACTGTGCTACTCCCTGCCTGTCCCAATTTCAAGAGTCTAGCAGGCAGAAACTGGAGTTAATTCCTGACCTGTGCAGCACAAGAACAACACCAGGGTCTCTAAGAGCCATGGGCAGCCTGTTCGTCTGTCTCTTGTCCTCACCTGAGGACAAGAGCAGCCCTGCCTGCCCCAGAGGAGACATGCGGAATGACTGCTGACCCAACCAGAGACTTTCCATGAAGCCCCAGAGACCTGCACAAGGTACTGGAGAAACAGTGTGATGTAATTCTGCCTTAAGCTTAATTCACAAATGATAATGCTATACTACTTTCCAATGTTGCTGGAACTGAGAGAAGCCTCTTTGGCTTCCTTGATTCCCATCCAGAACCACAATTGAACCACAGCAACATTAATATCAAGGTGAAGGCCGGGCGCGGTGGCTCACGCCTGTAATCCTAGCACTCTGGGAGGCCGAGGCGGGCGGATCGCTCAAGGTCAGGAGTTCGAAACCAGCCTGAGCGAGACCCCGTCTCTACCAAAAATAGAAAGAAATTAATTGACCAACTAAAAAATATATATACAAAAAATTAGCCGGGCATGGTGGCGCATGCCTGTAGTCCCAGCTACTCGGGAGGCTGAGGCAGTAGGATTGCTGAGCCCAGGAGATTGAGGTTGCTGTGAGCCAGGCTGACGCCACGGCACTCACTCTAGCCTGGGCAACAAAGTGAGACTCTGTCTCAAAAAAAAAAAAAAAAAAAAAAAAAATATCAAGGTGAAATCAAATGCCACGATGTAGGGACTGTCTCCACCAAACAATTTAGTCTAAACTGAGTGACATATTCCTGAGATCCTGTTCAGCACCGGCAGCCACACAGACCTACCCCTAACCCCTGTGGCCATGCTCCAGCTCAGATGGGAAGCTGAACATTGACTGCCTGCCACCTCTACTCTCCTATTCTCATTCCAAAAGAATTCAGAGAGAGGGGGAAAAATAATTCATAGGTCTTTCTAAGGATGTGCTCACTTTGCTCAGAATATCAAGGGAAATCACAGTGACTCAATGCATGGTGGTCTGAGCTTGGACAACAGGGAGGATGGTAGGACTCTTCCTAGAGAAAGGAGCTGAGAAAGCTGAGGTGTTCCCCTGTAGATCTGTAAGACATGAGGATAATTAAACTCCACATTAAACTAGGACCAAACATAGAGGCAGAGAGCAGGGAACAGAGGTCAGAGTGAACCACAGATATGTAGCTATGGGCTCAGGGATGAGATGTGCTCTCCAATGGAGAAGACTGCAGAAGGAACAAAGAAAACAGCAGATTATAGACATAATCTTGAGAACACCCACGTTTAAGGGGTGGAAAGACAATAAGCCTAAGAAACAGGCTGAACGACTAATCACTAGAGAGGAAGAAAATCAGAGGAGTACACAAGCCAAATACATTTGTTTCAAGGAGAAGGGGCAGTTGACAGCATCAAATATGAGAGGAGATCATGAAAGGGAAGCCTAAGGAAAGACCACTCATTCTAGCCTTAAGGAAGTTGTCCCACAGCTAGTGAGAGAGCCACTGTATTAACTTGAAATGGTAGAAGTCAAACTGCTGGCATTAGCCTAAGAGTAGAAGACAAGAATTGGGTGGAATTGAAGACAAAAAACAAAAGCATAGGGCACAATGAAAGGGAATAATATGCTCGATGGGAAACAAGGCAGAAGAAGGTATTATGATAAGGGAGGCTTGGCGTGCAAAGAGGCAGAAGACAGAGCAAATGGGAAAGAACATATAAAAGTTTAGTGAAGAAATGTCAGTACTTTCAACAAATTATGCTGACATAACTGGGCATCTATATACAAAAAAAGAGGACCTTTAAGCCATACCTTGCATATACTAAAAATAACTCAAAATGGATCACAGACCTAAATACAAAACTTAAAACGATAGAACTCCTAACAGAAAACATAGGGAAAAATTTTTGTGACTTTGAGTTAAGCAAAGATTTCCTAGATGTGATACCAAAAACATGATCCAAAAAAGAACAAATTGATACACTGCACTTCATCAAAATTAAAAACTTCTGTTCTTTGAAAGGCAATGTCAAGAAAATGAAAGATAATTTCAAGACTGAGAGAAGAATATTTGCATGTTACATATCTGACAAAGTACCTGGATCCAGAATATACAGAGAACTCTCAAAACCAAGTAAGAAAACAACCCAATTTTTAAAAATGGACAAAAGGTTTGAACAGACATTTTACCAAAGAAAATATAAGGGACTGCAACATAATTGCTTATTAGAGAAATGCAAATTCAAAACACAATGAAATACCATTACGTACCTATGAGAATGTCTAAAATTGTTACTAAAACAAACACCGAATGTTGGTTAGGATGAGGAACAACCAGAACTCTGACACATACTAGTGCAGCTGTAAAATGTGCAGTACTCTGCAAAACAATCTGGCGCCTGCCATGGGGCACAGCCATTCTACTCCTAGATTATTCACCCAGAGAAATGAAATGTATGTCCACATAAAGACTTCTATACAAATGTTCATAGCAGCTTTATTTGTAATACCCAAAAGGCAAAAACAACCCAAGTATCCATCAATAGATGAATGTATAAACAATAGCAAGCAACAAAAAGGAAATTATTGATACACATAACACAGATGAATCTCAATATAATTATCCTGAAAGAAACCAGAACAAAAAAAGTAAATACTTTGCATATTTGTGCACTCATGTTCATAACAGCATTGTTCACAATAGCTGAAAGGTGGAAGCAACCCAAATGTCTATCAATGAATGAATGGATAAACAAAATGTAGTATATTCATATGACAGAATATTATTCAGCCTTAAAAAGGTAGGAAGGGCCGGGCGTGGTGGCTCATGCCTGTAATCCCAGCTCTCTGGGAGACCAAGGCAGGCAGATTGCTCAAGGTCAGGAGTTCGAAACCAGCCTGAGCGAGAGTGAGACCCCCGTCTCTACTATAAATAGAAAGAAATTAATTGGCCAACTAATTAGCTGGGCATGGTGGCACATACCTGTAGTCCCAGCTACTCAGGAGGCTGAGGCAGCAGGATTGCTTGAACCTAGGAGTTTGAGGTTGCTGTGAGCTAGGCTGACACCATGGCACTCACTCTAGCCTGGGCAACAAAGTGAGACTCTGTCTCAAAAAAAAAAAAAAAAAAAAAAAAAAAAAAAAGGTAGGAAGGTGGGCACAGTGGCACATGTCTGCAATCCTACCAATCC
This sequence comes from Microcebus murinus, assembly GCF_040939455.1. Classification (NCBI taxonomy): domain Eukaryota; kingdom Metazoa; phylum Chordata; class Mammalia; order Primates; family Cheirogaleidae; genus Microcebus; species Microcebus murinus. The sequence goes on along the minus strand of NC_134112.1, from coordinate 10,294,533 downwards.
TACCACATTGGTAGGCTGAGGTAGAAGAATCACTTGAGGAAAGGAGTTTGGAAACCAGCCTGAGCAACATAACAAGACCCATCTCTATGACAAAATTTAAGAATTAGCCAGGTATAATGGTGTACACCTGTAGTCCCAGATACTCAGAAGGCTCGCCTGAGCCCAGGAGTTTGAGGTTGCAGGGAGGTATGATGACACCATTGCACTATAGCCCTGGCAACAGACCAAAACCCTCTCTCCAAAAAAAAAAAAAAAAAAAAAAAAAAGAGGAAGTAAATTCTGACATATGCTACACCATGGACAAATGTTGAAGACATGTGTTAAATGAAATAAGCCAGCCAGGCACACACACAAAAAATCATTATATGATTCTACTTATATGAGGTATCCAAAGGAGTTAGATTCATAGAGACAGAAAGTGGAATAGTGGTTGCCAGGGGCCTGGGAGGAGGAAGGGGAGTCACTGTTATACGGACAGAGTTTCAATTTTAGAATATATGAAAAAAGTTCTGGAGCTGCACAGTGGTGATGGCTAGGTGGTGACAGCTACAAAACCATGTAAATGTACTTAATGCCATAGCACTATACACTGGAAAATGATTAAGATGGTACATTTTATGCTATGTGCATTTTGCCAAAATTTTTAAAAAGAAATAATTTTTAAATACATACGGTATGATTCCATATATATAATCTAGAAACATAAACTAATCTGTCGTGACAGAAAGCAGAACAGTGGCTGTCTAAGGATGGGGATGGAGGTGGAAGGATGGGCACCAGGAGGAAGTCCAAGAAAACTTCTGGGGGTGATGACTGTTCATCAGCTTAATTGTGGTAATGATTTCACGGGTGTGTACATATGTCAAAATTCATCAAACTATATTTTAAATATATACAGTTTAGTATATAAGAAAATAAAATGTGTTAAGTTGAAAAAAAGGTGGGTAGAGAGGAGGGATAAAAAGAGAGGAAGCCAGAGCACTACTTGTGGTTGACAGAGTCATCTCTAAAGAAAAAAGAAAGCAAACTATTCACTGTGGATTTTGGCATGATCTTATGAATAAAATCAAAGGCCGTTGGTGTAGAAAAGTCATCTGCGGAGAAGGAAAAAAGGCACAGAGGAGAGAAAGTATCATTGATGAAGGCAAAAGTGTCCTCCATGCACCATGTGGACAGCAGGAGCTACGTTTCAATACTAAATACGAACCTGAGTCAAGGGCAGCCCAGGAGGGAGGGAGCCCACCCCGAGTCTTCAGGACAGGCAACCAAGAGTAAAAAAGTCCCAGGGACAAAAGAAAAGAAGCAGGCAAAACCAGGGTGTAGAGACCCTGTTTAAAGGAATTTAAAAATACCTAAATAATATGGGACGCCATCCCAAGTTCATGGATTGGAATATTTAAATATTGTTAAGATGGCAATACTCCCAAGACTGACATACAGAGTCAATGCAGTACCTACCTATCAATATCTCACACTGGCTTCTCTGCAGAAATAGACAACCTGATTCTAAAATTCATATGGAAATGCAAGGAACTCAGAATAGCCAAAACAACCTTGAAACAGGAGTACAAAGTTGAAGGACTTACACTTCCCAATTTCAAAGCTTACTAACAAAGAGTAATCAAAAAGTATGGTTCTGTCTGTGGAAAGCAATATGGAGATACCTTAAAGGGATACAAGTGAATCTACCATTTGATCCAGCAATCCCATTGCTGGGCATCTACCCAAAAGATCCAATGACACTCTACAAAAAAGACACCTGCACTCGAATGTTTATAGCAGCAAAATTCATAATTGCAAGGCTGTGGAAACAGCCCAAGTGCCCATCAATCCAAGAATGGATTAATAAAATGTGGTATATGTATACCATGGAGTACTATTCAGCTCTAAGAAACAATGGTGACATAGCACATCTTATATTTTCCTGGTTAGAGCTGGAACCCATACTATTAAGTGAAGTTTCCCAAGAATGGAAAAACAAGCACCACATATACTCACCAGCAAATTGGTATTAACTGAACAGCACCTAAGTGGTCACATAGGTACTATAGTAATAAGGGTATTGGGCAGGTGGGAGGGGGGAGCGGGCGGGCATATACATATATAATGAGTGAGATGTGCACCATCTGTGGGATGGTCATGCTGGAGACTCAGACTTGTGGGGAGAGGAGGGGAAATGGGCATTTATTGAAACCTTAAAATCTGTACCCCCTAGGCCGGGCGCGGTGGCTCACGCCTGTAATCCTAGCTCTCTGGGAGGCCGAGGTGGACAGATTGCTCGAGGTCAGGAGTTCAAAACTAGCCTGAGCAAGAGCGAGACCCCGTCTCTACTATAAATAGAAAGAAATTAATTGGCCAACTAATATATATAGAAAAAATTAGCCGGGCATGGTGGCGCATGCCTGTAGTCCCAGCTACTTGGGAGGCTGAGGCAGAAGGATTGCTTGAGCCAGGAGTTTGAGGTTGCTGTGAGCTAGGCTGATGCCATGGCACTCAGTCTAGCCTAGGCAACAAAGTGAGACTCTGTCTAAAAAAAAAAAAAAAAAAAAAAAAATCTGTACCCTCATAATATGCCGAAATAAAAAATAAATAAATAAACATAAAAATAAAAAAAATTTTAAAAAGTATGGTTCTGGCATAGGGAATATAGATCAATAGACTTGAGAACCTAAAAATAATCCCTCAAATTTATAGCTGATTTTCAACAAGGGTACCAAGTTAATTAGATAGGGAAAAAAATAGTTTTTTCAACAAATTGTGCCAAGACAACTGCATAATCACAGGCCAAAAAAAATGAAGTTAAATCCCTACCTCACACTATATTCAAAAATTAACTCAAAATGGATCAAAGACCTAAATGCAAGAGTTAAAGTTATAGAACTCTTTTAAAAATATATAAATCTTTGTGATCTTGGAGTAGGCAATGATTTCTTTGCTATAACACACACACACACACAAAAATAAATTAGACTTCATCAAATTAAAAACTTTTATACTTAAAAGGACATTATTAAGAAAGTGAAAAGACAACTCAAAGAATGAGAAAAATATTTAAAAATTACATATGTAACACAGGATTTGTATCTAGAATATATAAAGATGATTAAAGGATCTGAATAAGTATTTCTCCAAAGAAGATATACAAATGGCCAATAAGCTCATGAAAAAAATACACATTTTTTTAGTCACTAGAAAATGCAAATGAAAACCACTTCATACCCACTGGAATCGCTATGATCAAAAAGACAGATAACAACAAATTTTGGCAAGAATGTGGAGGAATTGGAACCCTCATGGACTGCTGATACACAATGGTGGAGAAGTTCCTCTAAAGGTAAACATACATTTACTGCATGACCCAGCAATTCCACTCCTAGGTATATACTTGAGACAAAGTAAAACACATGTCTATACAAAAACTTATATACAAATGTCCACAGTATCATTACTCATAATAGCCAACTCAAATCCCTATTAACCACTGGATGAATAAACAAAATTGAGTGTATCCATACAATGAAATATTATTCAGCCAATAAAAGCAATGAAGCACTGATACATGCTACAACATGAACCCTGAAAACATTTCACTAACTAAAATAAACCAGAAACAAAAGGCAATATATTGAATGATTCCATCTACATGAAATGTCAAAATTGACAAATCTGTAAAGCAAAGTAGATTGGTGATTATGAAGGGCTGGGAAGTTTGGAAGAAAATAGGGAGTGATTGCTAATGTATACGAAGTTCTTTTTGGGGTAATAAAAATATTCTGAAATTAGGTAAGAGTGGTGGCTGCATGACCTTGTAAATATACTAAAAACACTGAATTGTACATGATAAAGGGTAAATTTTAAGATATGTGAACTATATCTCAATTTTTAAAAACTGTGAATGTGTGTGTGTTGGTATGGTGTGTGTGAGTGGTGTGATGTATGCACATGCATGTGAGCCTGGGTGTGTGCATGAGCCTGGAGAAAGGCATACAAGGACACACCCCACAGTGTACTGACATTGGCTGCAGGATTAGAAGTGGGGAGGGTAAGGGTTTATTGTTATGTATCTGTAATTCACCAGTCATTGTGGCCATGTATTTTCTAATATTAAAAATACCTAATAAAACACCTTTCACCTCTCACAAAAATCAACTCACGGTGGGTAACAGACTTAAACCTAAGGAGTGAAACTATTAGAATTCTAGAAGAAAATGTTAGAAAAACTCTTACAGACATCAGCCTAGGCAAAGAATTTATGAAGAAGACCCCAAAGGCAATCATAGCAACAATAAAAATAAATAAATGGGACCTGATCAAATTAAAAAGCTTCTGCACAGAAGAAACTGTCAAGAGAGCAAACAGACAACATACAGAACGGGAGAAAATATTCACATGCTACACATCTGATAAAGGGCTGATAACTAGAATCTATTTAGAACTCAGGAAAATCAGCAAGAAAAAATCAAACAACCCTATCAAAAAGTGGGCAAAGGACATGAACAGAAACTTTTCAAAAGAAGACAGAATAATGGCCAACAAACATGAAAAAATGCTCAACATCTCTAATCATCTGGGAAATGCAAACCAAAATCACAATGAGCTATCACTTATCTCCAGTGAGAATAGTCTTTATCAAAAAATCCCAATCAGGCTGGGTTCATGCCTGTAATCCTAGTACTCTGGGAGGCAGAGGTGGGCAGATTGCTTGAGGTCAGGAATTCGAAACCAGCTTGAGCAAGAGTGAGACCCCGTCTCTACTATAAATAGAAAGAAATTAATTGGCCAACTAATATATATAGAAAAAATTTGCTGGGCATGGTGGCGCATGCCTGTAGTCCCAGCTACTCGGGAGGCTGAGGCAGCAGGATTGCTTGAGCCCAGAGTTTGAGGTTGCTGTGAGCTAGGCTGACGCCACAGCACTCACTCTAGCCTGGGCAACAAAGCGAGACTCTGTCTCAAAAAAAAAATAAAAATCCCAAACAATAAATGTTGACATGGATGTGGAGAGATAGGAACACTCATATACTGCTGGTGGGACTGCAAACTAGTGAAACCTCTGTGGAAAGCAATATGGAGATATCTCAAATGTTTATAGCAGCACAATTCACAACTGCAAAGATGTGGAAACAACCCAAGTGCCCATCAATACATGAGTGGATTAATAAAATGTGGTATATGTGTATCATGGAGTACTATTCAGCTATAAGAAACAAAGGTAATATAGCACCTCTTGTATTTTCCTGGATAGAGATGGAACCCATTCTACTAAGTGAAGTATCCCAAGAATGGAAAAATAAGCACCACATGTACTCACCATCAAACTGGTTTTAACTGATCAACACCTAAGTGCACATATAAGAATAACATTCATTGGGCGTTGGGCAGATGGGAGGAGGGAGGAGGGGATGGGTATACACATACATAATAAGTGCAATGAGCACCATCTGAGTGAGGGACGCACTTGAAGGTCTGAGGGGGGAAACACAGGCAATATACATAACCTAAACATTTGTACCCCCATAATTTGTGAAAATAAAAACAATTACCTAATAAATAACTAACAAATGTAATTTTTTTTAATTAGGAGGCAGCCAGGCATGTTGGCTCATGCCCGTAATCCCAGGACTTTAGGAGGCCAAGGTGGGAGGATTGCTGGAAGCCAAAAGTCTGAGACCAGCCTGGGTAACACAGTGAGACCCCCAACTTTACAAAAAAGTTTTTAAAAAAAATTAGAAGGAAATTCAACAAGATACTAATAGTGATGGCACCCGAATAATTTTCTCTATTTTCCAATTTTTCTAAATTATTTTTATAATTAATTAAACAATTGCTTTCCTAACTCTTACACAGCTCTAACACGTACCGTGTTTCCCCCCAAATACGACAGGGTCTTATATTTATTATTCCTCAAGAAGACACCCTAGGGCTTATTTTCAGGGCATGTGTTATTGTCCCCTCAAAGCCTCAGCTTGCAGCATGCACAGGATGGCCAGGACCTGACAGGGGGAGCTGACCTTGTTGATGGGGCTGCCCGCACCTTTCCTGTCACCTCTGGGATAGTAGCTGTCACGATGGGGCAGATGAGAAGGGCTGCTCATCTTCTTTATCACTCTGCAATGAAATGCATGGGTTGTGCAGGTACGCTGCGTAGCCACGCCCATCACTAGGTCTCGTTTCCAGGGTAGGGCTAATATTGCATAAATGCTTAGAAATCCACTAGGGCTTATTTTATGGGTAGGTCTTATTTTCGGGGAAACACGGTATTAGGAAAGAAGACACCATTCCTAAAAAAAAAGCAACATAAACACTATCACTATTAATGAAACTCAGGACACATGAGATTTATGTATAATTCTCCAGGGTAACTTTCTGTAACTGAATTTAATGGAAGAAAAAAAAGAAGCCACCTACAATGGAATGATATATCTACTTTTAATGGGAATATTCAATGACAGTAAAATTGATCATATTCTTCAAGTTAATATGCAGTTTTAACATAATTATCAATTAAAGTCCCCAAGGGGTATAATACAGAACTTGATCAAGTAACAGTGAAATTCATATTAAAGAAATCAAACACTATTAAAGAACAGTCTTGAGCCATTTAGTACACAATGGAATAGTACATTTAGCCTACAACATTAAAGAAGAGAAAAATTTCTAAAATCTAACACAAAGGAAATATCACTGAAGGCAAGTCTGATGTGGTAAAATCCCCACACAAAATTTGGTGACTCAACTGCAAGAAGAAAGCAGTAAATAAGAAAATGTGAAGTTTTATTTGTAAAATTCTACAGAATGGCAATACCTAGACTCTCGTCAATGAGTAAATGGAGTTAATGAGTTAACAAAGTAGGAAATACCAATGGTAAATCATTGTGTAGAACATGTAATCTTTCTTATAAGAAATGTAAACTGTAACATGGAATTACTTGTTATGACCAATTATGGCCTGTCCCAAGAAAGGAAAACTTAGGCGGCCATTGTAAACAGGATCTACTGCAGTAACAGGAAGTAGGCAGTTATCAGAAGACTGACTGCTAATATATTAATAATAGTATGCCAGATTCTACTTACAAGCCCTTTTTAAAAAAACCATCAGCATATATAATACTTACCACCACCAAAGCTAGACTAACGAAGGAAAGTGTGTGTAGATAGGCTATCATCTATTTTCATTTTAGGTTAGTAAATGGGGGCGTCACAAAATATTTGTTATAAAAGCAGAGCTACTAGTCTGGTAGGGTAAAGGTAGTAGAGTTTAATTTGAAACCTAGTTTTTACATTTTAAATCAGGCGTCCTCAAACTATAGCCCGCAGGCCACATACGGGCCGCCTAGCACATTTATCCAGCCCTCCGGGTGTTTTTGCTGCCACTGCCTGTCCTGCTTAGCAGCCGACTTGTCCCAGGCTCACAGTGCGCACTCTCCAATGGTCTGAAGGACAGTGAACTGGACCCCTGTTTTAAATAAATGGAAACTTAGCAGCTCTTCAGTAGAATCATCTGTCTAGAGATAAACTGTCACAGGTCTGAAAAGCAAAACAAGCTATAAGGAAAGACAGGACATCCCAGCATAACCACATGGCCCCATGCCACATGGCTTTTCCTCCAGAAGAAGTGAATGTACCCACCAAGGAAAACACACTGTGCACCACCAGAGCTCTTACCAATGCTCAGAGACAGTACACTCAAAATGCCATTCTACCTGTAAGATTCCATGAAGTCCTATAAACATTTAGAAAAATCAGTGCAACATTATGCACCTACAGTGTCACAGATCAGAATAACACACCTGAGCCAAGTCCCCATCTTTCAGATCAAAGTCTCAGCCAACGGCTCTCACCCCAAGGCATTACCTAAGAGTCTTCTTGCAAAACACAGCCCTTTCATTTTATAATAAATGCTGTTAGGACAACTGAGTAGCCATTTGGAAAATGATACAACTGGACCTATACCTCACAACAAGAACGCATACTTCAAATGAATCATATATAAAAACTGAAACCACACAGAGTTCCTTTTCACAGAATTACAGAAAAAAAAATGTAAGTACTACAGGAAAAATGGGTGAAATCCTTCAAAACATTAGTGTAGAGAAATACTTTCTAACTCTGACTCAAAATCCAAATGCAAGGGAAAAAAAGATTGAAAAATTTTGTAACAAACATTTTAAATATTTAAAAAAAACTTATTTGGCAAAAAAAAAAAAAGGAAAGAAATATCTATCATAAACAAAGTTGAAACATAACCTGGTAGGGGGGAGGGGTGCAGAATATTAATACTATAGATGAAGTTTTAACCTCCTCAATGTACCATGAGTACCTAAAATCTGAAGTAAAAAAATAATAAAACCCCAAGAGAAAAATAGGCAAAAGACATAAACAGAGTACTCTCCCAAAAAAGATACATAACTGGCTCTTCAATACATGAAATTATGCACAACTGCACACATAATAAAAGTAAATATTAAAATGCCAGCCAGTGCAAGGCAGGGTACAGTGGCTTACGCCTGTAAATCTCAGCATTTTGGGAGGTTGAGCAGGAGGATCACTTGAGGCCAGGAATTCAAAATCTGTCTGGGCAACACAGTGAGACCCATCTCTACAAAAAAAAAAAATATATATATATATATATGTATATATATATATATATATATTTTTTTTTTTTACTTAGCTGGATGTGGTGGTTCACACCTACAGTCCCAGCTACTCGAGAGGCTGAGGCAGAAGGATTGCTTAAGCCCAGAGTATGATGCTGCAGTGAGCTATCTTGACGCCACTCTACTCCAGCCTGGGCAATACAGAGAGACCATGTCTCAAACAAAACAAAACAAAACAAAACAAAACAAAACAAAACAAAACAAAAGTGCATATCAGCTTTCAGATGAGTAAATTCAAATCTTATGCACACACCTCACTAGCCAGCTGCAGAGAATAGGGCTTCTCTTATACCTTACACTGTGGTAGGAATGCAAAATGGTACATCCCTCATGGGGGATTTCATTGACATTATCTAACAAAACTCTACAGCCATTTGCTATACAAATCCCACTTCTAGGAATTTATCCTGAAGACGTGCGCCTTCATAATTAAAATAATATACAGCACAAGGTTATCACAATGATATCACTTTTACCAGCAAAGTAATGAACACTGCCTGAATGCCCCAACACAGAAGGCTGGCTTATCAATAAGTGATGATGCACAGACACACAGTGGGGCTGATGCTACAGTCAAAGAAACAGCACAGGTTGCAATGAACTGCTACGGCAGGATTCCCAGGGACATGTTCTTAGCTGAAAAATCAAAATGCAAAAGTATATAGAGTATGATATCTTTTGTGTAAGAAAGGGAAATAAGAAAAAAACATATATATATGCATGTAGCTTTATTTGTTTCATTTTGCAAAAAGAAAGACAGGAAGAATATACCAGCAACTAATGAAAGGCATTGGGGTGGGCGACCACTGGAAGCAGATAGAAGGGTCAGGAGTAAACTTTCTCTGAGGACATTTTTTTCATAAAGCTTTCACTTGTGAACCCTGAAAATGTTTTACATATTAAAAAAATAAAAAGAATGAAAGACGCAAACTCTAAAATTACACACAAATAGACACAAGTGTACCTAACTATATATTAAATTGACAACATAACTACAAGAAAAAAAGAATTAATTCAAATAACTTCTGGACAGCATTCTGATCATATCTAAGTAGGATATATTCTAATAACAAAAAGAACTGCAGAGAAATCTTCAGCTTTAACTGGTAGGTTTGCTGTTGATGATGATATCGGTGTTGATATAATTCTAAACTATTCTGGCACATACTGTAAAACAGAATAAGTAAATATTGATCCTGGAAACTGGGGTCTCACTGTGAGAGAAGGAAGCACAAATTCAGAAAAGATAAGTAAGAGAGAGGATACTGTAATGCTGGATCTGAACTGCAAGTGTCAAAAGGAAGTTGTGATTTTTAAAAAAACATAATTCCTAGCTCTGTCTACTAAAACAGTCTAGAAGCACTTAACCCCCAACCATGAGCACACCTTCTGTCCATATTCTAAATACCATCCCATTAAAACAGAACCAGAGCTTCTTGAGGATACAGCTGGCTCCATAGTTGAAGCAGAGAAAACACAGACAACCCTGGTACATTCTATGCCAGAGCAAGGAAGTGCTGAAAGAATGATGGGGATGCGTGAGACAGAGGAGCAGTCTGGGGAGCTTCCCATTGGCCAAACCAGGGACAATCTGAGAATCAAAAGGAGTAATAACATTAATGAATTATAACACAGAATCAAAATCCTTAATTCCATAGTAGTCCCTTAATTTCATGCATGGGAGGAAAAGAATGCCAGCTAATACATATAGAGGGAATAATAGAATCTTTTAAGTAATCGTTTTGCAATCACTGATGCTGTTACTGATACTGAGCAGAATCATCAATATATACAAAAGGCTGTGGTGGCCTCAAATTGTCTCCCTGCAATTTATTTATTAACATGATTTAAAAAGCTGAGCTGCCTCTGCAGCAGAGCCCCTCGTAGAAACCAATTCACCCAAAGGAACTGATCCCAAGTCAGCCAGCAGCAGTGGACACCCTACCCTCACATAGCTCCTAGCACAATGACATACAGTGTTGGACTAAAGCAACTTATTTGAATCTAATCATGGGGAGCAATCAGACAGACCGGGATTGTAAGACATGCTACAAAACAAATAGCCTCCCTCAATTCTACAAAAAGCCAAAGTCAGAGATGACATACAAAACAATGACTATTTTAGATTAAGAGAGACTAGAGACTCAAGATAACCAAATGCAATGTGTGGTCTTTGGATCCTAGATAGAAAAAACAACAGGTTTTCAATAGTAGAATGGATTATGTTGTAGTCATAGAATTCAAGATCTTATGAAAAAGAACTACTGATTCTGTTTGTGAATGGGTTTCACAAACATGAGAACAAAAGAAGTCAGACAAAAAAAAGAGTACATACTGTATGATTCTATATTATAAACTTCAAAATCAGGTAAAACTCCCCTAAGGCTGTAGTGAGTTGAGTAATGCCTCCTAAAAGACACAACCACATCTTAATCCCCCAAATCTGAATGTGATCTTAACAGGAAAAAGGGTCTTTGCAGATGTAATCAAGTTAAGGATCTTGAAATGAGATCACTCTGGATTACCTGGGTAGGTCCTAAACCCAGTGGCAAACATAAGAGTCACATGGTGGAGAGATACACAAGGAGGAAGGCCATATGATGACAGGCAGAAAGTGGAGCTACACTGCCACAAGCCAAGAAACACCTGGAGCCACCAGGAGCTAGAAGAAGCAAAGAAGCATCCTCCCCTAGAGGCTTCAAAGGGAGCATGGCCCTGCCAACACCTTGATTTCGGGCTTCTGGCCTCCAGGATTGAGGAAGCGTAAATTTCTGTTGTTTCAATCCACAAGTTTGTGGTGCTTTGCTACAGCAGCCTCAGGAATCAGAACAGCTGGGTAGCTGGCGGTAGGGACTAATAAGTAGGAGGCAGCATGGAGGACGCTTTAATTATTGCTAGGTTTTTTTACTATCTTCTTCTTGGTGGTGATTCCATGACAATGTTTAGCTTGTAAAAATTCATCAAACTGTACTTTCAAAAAACTGCACACACTAACTGTATGTGTGATTGTATTAACCTGATGAAGCTGGGAGATGTCTCCCTGAACCACTTTTCCTGGTGACCTCTGAAGACAACCTTGAAAAAGATTTGGAAGATTTGAGAGAAGCTGTAGCCATGACTATCCAAAGACCGTCACAGTCACATGCTGTCACAGATGAGCAACAGTCTCACTACAGTATGCTCAACTTCATTACTCTGACTAGTTTCCTAGCAACGGCTTAACAGAGAAGCTTTATCCCCCAGCTCTAGCTGGGACCCCTAGAGGATGGGGCTGACACAGTCCTGAATACTGTTAGACCTACAAGAACCTCCATTAATACTGCACAGCAGACAGAGCCAAATTTACCAAGTATTTGCAGCACACTTCACACACACACACACACACACACACACACACACACACACACACACTCAGGCCAAGACAGACCCTATAGGTCTGGCCCTAGAGGGGTGGGTCCCATGAGCCAATGAAAGCAAGCAGAGTGATGAGATGCGGTGACTTGGGAGATGTCCCAGAATCACATGAAATCAGCAAGACTTCAGCAGTATGCAGGGGTAACTGTGTCCCCTAAGCAGAAATCTCTGGTTTCTCTCTGGATTTACAGCTAACAGAAGGAGGAGGGAGCACAGTTTACTTATCAAGGGGTCAACAGCCCTGCACACACCCTGCCCTCCACAATGAGGCTTCCTGATGCTGGGGAGGATGGAGCAAATGGATGAGGATAGTCAGTGTTTGTGTCGCCTCAGAATCAGGAAAGTGGACAGGGCTACAACAAGAGATAAGGACAATTCAGTTACTATGTATTCAGTTACTATGACATTTTTGGCTTCTAATTTATATTTTAAAACAGAAAATAAAGTATTAATGGATAATGAGCTGTAGACCTTAAAACTTCAAGTCATAATTATCCACATGAAGAAAGTCTGAAATGCAGAAAAGTGATATGAACTGGAGAGAGACATCACAGGACTTCAGTGGGTGGCACAGGCCTGGGTACAATGGGAGTGTGTGTGTTCACAGAGCAGGATTGGAAGGAGACAGCAGGGAAGGGGGAGGGAAACAGGAGAAGAATAAGGAACAAAGGGCTCAGGAGAGGCTGGGGCGCGGTGGCTCACACCTGTAATCCTAGCACTCTGGGAGGCCGAGGCGGGCAGATTGCTCCAGGTCAGGAGTTTGGAACCAGACCCCGTCTCTACCATAAATAGAAAGAAATTAATTAGCCAACTAATATATATATAGAAAAAATTAGCGGGGCATGGTGGCACATGCCTGTAGTCCCAGCTACTTGGGAGGCTGAGGCATCAAGATTGCTTGAGCCCAGGAGTTTGAGGTTGCTGTGAGCTAGGCTGACGCCACGACACTCACTCTAGCCTGGGAAATGAAGCGAGACTCTGTCTCAAAAAAAAAAAAAAAAAAGGCTCAGGAGAGAGGTGTCCTAGAAGGTGAGGAAGGAGAGAACCTTAGAGAAGAAAGGTCCAGAGTCAAAAACCCCATCAAGAGATCAAGGAATACAACTAGGACAGAAGGGATCAATATGACAACAGAGTGAGTTGGCAGAGGAAGGACAGAACATGACTTCGACAAGCTCAGTTGTGAAGGGAAGAACCTGGGTTAATCAGAAGACTTGCAAGGTAAGAGAGGAGTTTGCTGGCTTTTCTGGAGTTATTTTAGTGCATTGTGTGTGTGCACTAAAATTAACCCATTTATAAGCTGCCTCAGTCTTAAACCCATTTATAAGCTGCCTCAGTCCATACATGCTGCTGTAATAGAATTCCACAGACTGGGTAATTCATAAAGAACAGAGATTTATTTCTTACAGTTCTGGAGGCTGGGAAGTCAGAGGTCAAGAGGCTGCATCTGGCAAGAGCCTTCTTTTTCTTGGACACAGAGTCTTGCTCTGTTGTCCAGGCTAAAGTGCCATGGCATCAGCCTAGCTCACAGCAACCTCAAACACCTGGGCTTAAGCAATCCTTCTGCTTCAGCCTCCCGAGTAGCTGGGACTACATGCATGTGCCACCATGCCCGGCTAATTTTTTCTATATTAGTTGTCCAGTTAATCTCTTTCTATTTTTAGTAGAGACAGGGTTTCGCTCCTACTGAGGCTGGTCTCAAACTCCTGACCTCCAGCGATCGTCTTGCCTCGGCCTCCCAGAGTGCTAGGATTACAGGTGTGAGTCACAGCACCCATCCTGGCAAGAGCCTTCTTGTTGCACCATCCCATGGTGGAGGGCAAAAGAGCATGAGAATGAGCATGTGCAAGAGAGGGGGGAAAGAAGAGGAAAGGAGGAGGGAGGGAAAGGAGTTAAACTCTTCCTTTTATCAGGAACCCACTCTCATAACAGCATTAATCCATTCGCGAGGGCAGAGCCCTCATAACTTAATCACATCTCCAAGGTCCCACTTCTTAACACTGTTGTATTGGAGCTTAAGTTTCCAACAGATGAACTTGGAGGGACATGTTCAAACCAAAGCATAAGCTAAAGGGAAAATCAATTAGAAAGGAAAACATATGAACGATCAGAGGCTGATAGGGGCTCCAACATTCAGTTCTGAGCTAAGAGGAAGACATATCCCCTAGGATACATATCCCCTAGGAGGACATATCCTCCTAGGAAGGAGAGATGCCCAGAAACCCCAGCCAGCTCTATAGTTTGTCTTCACACACATTAAAAGACAATGTGGTTGGGGTACAACAGAATGGCCTTCCCCCCCCCACCCCAATACACACATGTAACTCAACTCACTTGAACCAAAGTGGCATCAAGCCCACAGAGAAGAATAAAGAGTAGATATTTGGCTTGGGGGAACAGGCTGATGACAACCACAGAGGGCAGGGAGACTGTATTCCCTGAGAACCGCAGCAGGCATATTCCATCCCCTGCCAAGGCCCCAACAATGTCTACAGACCAGCAGCAGAAACTGATGCAACATCCAGACAAGTTAGTAGGAACCTCAAATACAAAATGAACACAAAGCTGAGTATCCCCAAACCCTGAGAAAGAGACACTAAATTCTATAACCTAAAGAGGTGATGCTTCAGGACATAGTCAAAGCAACAGGACTCTAGATCAGGCAAAATGAATAGCCTCCAAGCGGTGTGGGTGTAAGAATCAACCAGTGATCTTAAACATTAAAAGCTAAGATCACTAAAATTTACATAATAAAACTCAAACTGTGAACCCAAGAACAATTCTCTGGGAGAGCACTAGGATTGAAGGTTGATCAAAAGGGGTCTTTAGTTTTACCTGTTCACAAAAGGAATGTACTTTTACTAAAAAAAAAAAAAAAATCAATGCACATTTTCAAAGAAATATGTTCTCTGGATGAAATGATAATTCAATACTTCTACAATCTTTCAGGTAGTATGAACGACCAAAAGAATCATTTTCCAAATTGAGCTCCTCCAAATAACTGCCCCTTAAAACAGCAGCAGGCCATCTAGAAAGGAAAAGAGTGCCACAGTCCCATTAATTTGGTTTAAATTGCATGTTTTTCACTTCAGGACCTCTGGGTTAGAACGACATGGCACAGACAAATCATTCACCCATGTCTCAGAGAACATCAACCACAGAATAATGTACCTTGACAAGGAGACCACCAAATCTTTACATAAGCTTTAATTCTTTATTATCCTATGGACCAATATCCTTTAAGAAGCAGGGTAACCATTCCTTGGCTTTTAGATTAAGATTCCCAACAATGCTGACATTTAACACAGAATTTCTTTTTTTCTTTTTCCGCCTGCCCCACCCCCAACACAGAATTTCAACCCTCTTTTCCTTATTCTAAATCCCCTGCTCTTACAGTGCCACAGACAATAACCCACATCCCTTTGGGGGGCAAGGGGTATGGAGGAGTTTGAAACCTTTTTAACATGTGCTGCAACAGCAATTTTTAACTCATGTCACTTATTTAGGAAATTCTATTTTAACTGTAAGTATTTACAGTACGGCAAAGAAACTCACAGGGAGAAGTGCTTGGGGCTTGTGTGAGCCGCGCCAGGGCCCCAGAAGCGGATGCCTGTGCTCTGCTCCACCTCAGGGCACCACAGCCACTATAGACACATGCTCTACACCACCTGGCCCCACACCCCGAACATCCCTAGAACACTTTCAAGTCCTTTAGTCTTTTTGGTTTTTACATGTATTTCCTAATTTTGCTCTATACAACTGCTAAAGAAATTTTCAGTATTTTTAAAAATCTCACTGTCATCTCTGTTTTAGTCACCATTCTCCTATAATTCTACCAGAAATGAGGCTGAGAGACCACATACAAAGACAGCCGGAGTACAGTTCACAGTTCACGCAGTAAGACATTGTCAACACCTCAAGGCCCGTGCACATGAAGCGGGAGAACGAGGGGCAGCCACTCTAGAGGCAGACACTCACTGAGGCTGAAGCAGCTGAGCAGTGTACGCAGCACACGATTATCCACGGAAAAGATAAAATCTACAAAGTAGGGGGATGAGGGACATTGATCGTGGAGGCCATAGGGGAAGACAGTATATGGGAACTCCCTGAACTTCCTGCTCAATTTTGCTGTCAACCTAAAACCACTCCAAAAACTAAGGTCTATTTTTTTTAAAGGTAGGGAGAGAGGCATAAGTAAGTATGCTTATATTTTCATAGACTATCTCCTGACCAGTACACCAGCCACTGGTAACAGCAGTCACTTAAGGGTGGGGCGGATACTCACTTACCTCTCTCTGTGGAGAGCGGAAGAGGGCCAAGACCATGGATGAAAAGATCACCACAGTTCCACGACACAACTCTCCCATACTTCTTGAATTGCTTTTGAGATATATATAGATAGATAGATGCGGCATTTTTAAAAACACCAGTAAAAAAAACATATAAGCAAACAGAGAAAGTTCCAGGATAGGAGGGGTACAAGAGAGTCAAATCTAAATAAAGGCTATGGCAGCAAAATTATAGGAGCCTGGCTGCAAAGACACCAACCCAACCTCAAGAGCACAGTATTTGGAGAGAAATCACCACTGAACATGGCAGCACAAAAGCCTCAGTAGCTCAGCCACTCCAAACAGGACATCTCAGTAGCATAAGAAAGACACTAGTTGCCAGAAGTCTGCACTGCACCTCCCCCAGAAGGGAGAGCAGCCACCTATGGCCAAGCTGAGAAGGAAAACAGCTAAAAAATGGGGAAAAGTCTAAGAATCCTCACTTCCAGAGCTAACTTAAATCTGAAAACACTAGCAGGCACAAAAAGCCCCTCAAGAGGGCATCACCAAACTGCTGGCAGAGGATCACACCCACACACCCGGAACACCCTCTAGGGCCACCATTCCCAGTTTCTTTCCTTATTCTGAGTTCTGGGAGGTACCGAAATGGGTTTTATTGCTTGTTTTCTTTAGGATGAGAAACAGTTTTCTGTTTTTCTTATTTAAGACCCAGTACAAGCCTGGGCGCAATGGCTCATGCCTGTAATCCTAGCACTCTGAGGCTGAGGTGGGTGGATCATTTGAGCTCAGGAGATCGAGACCAGCCTGAGCAAAAGCGAGACTCCATCTCTACTAAAAACAGAAAGAAATTAATTGGCCAACTAAAAATATATAGCAAAAATGAACCGAGCATGGTGGTGCATGCCTGTAGTCCCAGCTACTCGGGAGGCTGAGGCAGAAGCATTGCTTGAGCCCAGGAGTTTGAGGTTGCAGTGAGCTAGGCTGATGCCATGGCACTCTAACCCAGGCAGAGTGAGACTCTGTCTCAAAAAAAAAATACCCAATACAATCAGCAGGGGATTCAAAGGCCTCAGGAAGAAGGCCGCTAATCATCACACCAATCTGCGCAGCACCACCCTGCCAGCCACACAGGTTCCAGGCTCAGCCATGCTGCCTTCAAAAATGAGAGGAAACAAAGATCTGGAGGTTTGTTCTCCCAGGTGAACTTGAGCATCCAAAGTGACATTTCTCCTGCTTTATTCAGCTTTTCACTAAGGACACCCAAATAACACTTAAGTGTTGTCTAGGTCATGGCTGTATTACCTACCCACTTACTAGGAATCTCTGGGTGAGTCTGCAAAGTAGAAGGCTTGCTGGTTAGGACAGGAAGGAGAAAGTATGCAAACAGTGCTGCTCCCATGAACTGCCAGGTCACAAAGCCCCACAGGGCAGGGGGACACATGAGCAGCCCAGACTTGTGTTTCAGACTTTGCCCTGCAGGTAATGGGAAGAGAACACTGGCCCTCCCAGGAAAAGATTCTGGTCTAAGCCTATGGTGGGGTTTGGCCACCGGCACTGAAGACTAACAAAGCCTGGTTGGTTTCCTTCCCCACATCCACCCTCAGCAGTGAAGGTCTCCTGCCACCCCTTCCACTCCCTAGAGGGCAGACTGGGCCTGTTATTTCGAGGCCTGCTAAGCCAGCACCCAACCCCTACTGAAGACTGGGTCAATAAAGACACGAGTTGGCCGGACGCGGTGGCTCACGCCTGTAATCCTAGCACTCTGGGAGGCCGAGGCAGGCAGATTGCTCAAGGTCAGGAGTTCGAAACCAGCCTGAGCAAGAGCGAGACCCCGTGTCTACTATAAATAGAAAGAAATTAATTGGCCAACTAATATATATATAGAAAAAACTAGCCGGGCATGGTGGCGCATGCCTGTAGTCCCAGCTACTCAGGAGGCTGAGGCAGTAGGAGCACTTGAACCCAGGAGTTTGAGGTTGCTGTGAGCTAGGCTGATGCCATGGCATTCATTCTAGCCTGGGCAAAGTGAGACACTGTCTCAAAAAAAAAAAAAAAAAAAAGAAACGAGTTAATGCCAGAAAAGTAGGGAAGAGAGGAGCCCCTTTCAATGTACCACACAATAATACCACCCACAGATCAGTGTAAAGTTTTGCTTTCAGAAGCAGAATCTGCCCAGACAGAATCAGGACTGTTCATTTAACTTGGGGACAGCAAAGCACCCACTCTGAAACTTCTGCTAGTGGGTGGCCAGAAAGAAGCCTTTCTCCCTCCCTTCCTGACTCAAACTGTACAACAGCTCAAGGGAACAAGGAGAGAAGTCAGAGGCTCCTCTGCATTAGCCAGAGGCTGAGCCCCTTGATCAGGCTGGCAGGTCAGAAGATGGGGCAGGCTTGGCACTCCTAAATCCTATTTGCCCTGAGGCCTTGAAATACATATTTATTCCATAAATACTTGCTGAATCCAAGAACCAAACCCAGCACTTAGCTTGTACTGAAAGCTTTAATTATACTATCTGATTTAACCCTTACAACAACCCTCTAATTATTATGACACTACTTTATATATAGGAAAACTAAGCCCCAATGAGAAAAATTCCCCATTAAGGGCATTTTCCCAAGGCCAGATAGCTTAGCAGTGTCAGAGCTAGCAAATGAATGTAGGGTTTGTTGACTTTAAGTTTCACACTCTCACTCCATAACAAATTTTTTAAAAGGGGAAAAAAAGACTGGAATCAGGAAAAATTCCAGAAAAGATGAATGATGTGATGGTTTCAGAGGGTAAAGAAGCAAAACACTAAAAGGGCAGGAGACAACAAGTACCATCTGCTGGGAGAGCCTAAAAGCGTAACACCCCAGCACCAACAAACACACCAGGCCCAGCTCTTAGTTTCTGACCCCAATCTCTAATCAAAACACCACAGCTCAGCCAGGCATGGTGGCTCACGCCCGCCTGTAATCCTAGCACTCTGGGAGGCCGAGATGGGAGGATTGCTCAAGGTCAAGAGTCAGGAGTTCGAAACCAGCCTGAACAAGAGCGAGACCCCGTCTCTACTAAAAATAGAAAGAAATTAATTGGCCAACTAAAAATATATAGAAAAAAATACTAGCCAGGCATGGTGGCTCATGCCTGTAGTCCCAGCTACTCGGGAGGCTGAGGCAGGACGATAGCTTGAGCCCAGGAGTTCGAGGTTGCTGTGAGCTAGGATGCTACGGCACTCTAGCCCAGGCAACAGAGTGAGATTCAGTCTCAAAAAAACCCAAAAAAAAACAAAAAAAAACCCACCATGGCACTTTAGGGAGATCTACTCCACAGCTGGGGCAAAAAAAAGAACATAAACCTGGAACACCCTGTGGTGCAAGAAAGTAAAGAAGTGCCTGAAAATGATGGCAACATGTCAGAAAGAAAAGGCAACTAAAAGAAGCCACTTGAACATTAAAATAATAAGATCATAACCTATGGAATAAATATCCATGACTATACAATGACAAAAACAAGCAATGAATGAATAAATAAATAAGTAGAGGAGAAACAAAAATTCTTGCTTACAGCATGTTAAACAAAAATAATTGGATGCCACTGTTTCGGACTGACGTCCTGCACGAGGGCCCAGTATACCAGACCAAACCAGAATGGATGAAATCAAACTGAACTTTGAAATGAGCCAGTTTTCCAAAAAACAGAATATTATGGCTAACCTGAGACAGCATAAGGAAATTCCCTTTGTTTTAACCCTGCAAGAAAAGTGACTTTGAAACTACCCATCGCTTTTTGTTCTCTCTGCTTTCCTTAGCCTTTTTCTGCATATAAAGCAGAAAACACCTACCCTGTTCAGCTCATAGGAACATTCATTCTATTATAGAATGAAGTATTGCCTGATTCTAGAATCACAAATAAAAAGTTAACTAGATTTTTAAGCTAAATTGGTTATGTGTCTTTTGACAAGCATAATTCCAATTATTAATAATAAATGTAGAAATAATGATGGAGGCTAGGCATGGTGGCTCACGTCTATAATCCTACGACTCTGGGAGGCCAAGGCAGGAGGATGACTCAAGGTCAGGAGTTCAAAACCAGCCTGAGCAAGAGCAAGACCTGTCTCTACTAAAAATAGAAAGAAATTAATTGGCCAACTAAAAACATATAGAAAAAATTAGTCAGGCATGGTTGTGAATGCTTGTAGTCCCAGCTACTCGGGAGGCTGAGGCAGGAGGATCACTTGAGCCTAGGAGTTGCTGTGAGCTAGGCTGACGCCACTCTAGCCGGGACAACAAGAGTGAGACTCTGTCTCCAAAAAAAAAAAAGATGATGGAAATAGAAAATCATTTAGCAAACATCACAGTAATAACTGTTTCTGGAAGAATACTCAGTGGTTGCCAAGATTAGGGGGAAAAGTATGCTGAGAAACAAGTCTCAAAGTATCTCCCCACAAGATACTTATTAATTACAAGGGGAAACATAGTAACTGCACAGTGAAAAACAACAACAGCCACCACTTCAGCCAAATGATCTCAGTAAATATTACAGGAATCGGACAAATCAACACCATGAGCCTCCTCATATGATGCACCATGGATATAATGTCACTTCTCTGGTATTCTTAACAAATACATTTAACATGAATACAGTCATAAGGAAGTATCAGACAAAACCATAATGAGGGATATTCTACCAAAAAAAGAAAAAAAGAAAGAAAAAGGCCAGTTCTTTAAAAGTGTCAAGGTCATGAGAAAGCAAGGACTAAGAAACTGTCCCAGATAAAGGAGACTGAAGAGATGCAACCGTGAATACAATGACAATAACAGACTGAACCCTGGGCCAAGGAAAAAGGACACAAATGGAACAAGTGGAATCTGAACAAGATCTACAGATGAGTCTAATAGTAGTCCCTGGTTATAAAAGATACTAACATTCGGTGAAGTTGGGTGAAGGATATGTGGGAATTCTTTGCACGATTTTTGCAATTTTTGTGGTAGATCTGAATTATCCAAAAATCAAAGTTTATTGGTTTTTTTTTTTAAATACCAAAAAAATACACAGACATTGACAGTTGTATGGGAGAACATGCTAGTCCTTAGCTGGCTAAGAAAAGAATGACTCCACACTATGGCTGCCAGCATCCAGACCACAGACCTGATTCTCACTCTTCAGAACCCCACAGCCGCTGTTTAAAGAACCATACCTCCACAGGCTCCAAATCTGATTTCTCAGCTCACAGGACTCAGAGAAAGTCACCTGAGATGACCTATTCCAGGGGGTCTCAGAGCTAACTCTACAGGACACAGCTGCCCACACACATGGGCTCTACTTGAGGTCCCCCCACATTACCCAGTCACTTAGACACCACTTCCACAGCAAATTCCTAAGCCTAATAAAGAGATATGAAAACTCAGGTCACTCCAACTCCCTCACAGTGTGGCTCAGAGCTCAAGGCCGGTGTGGACCGAGGTCTGCACAGTCCTGGGCTTCTGTCGCTTGGGGGCTGCAAGCTAGCTGGTATGGGAAAGAAGGGCAAGAGCACAAAAAACAAAACCAGAAGGGCAGCTGACAGCTCAGCACAAAGGCAGGAGAATGGAGAATGGCCTTAGGACACTACTATTGAGTTTATTTATTTTGTTTTATTTTTGAGATGGAGTCTCGCTCTGTCACCTGGGCTAGAGTGCTGTGGTGTCAGCCTAGCTCACAGCAACCTCAAACTCCTGGGCTCAAGGGATCCTCCTACCACAGCCTCCCAAGTAGCTGGGACTACAGGCACATATCACCATGCCCGGCTAACTTTATATATATATATATATATATATATATATATATTTAGCTGTTCAATTAATCTCTTTCTATTTTTAGAAGACAAGGGGTCTCACTCTTGCTCAGGCTGGTCTCAAACTCCTGAGCTCAAACGATCCACCTGCCTCGGCCTCCCAGAGTGCTAGGATTACAGGCGTGAGCCACCATGCCCGGCCCTGAGTTGCCTTAAGAAGACAGAGAAGTACAGAACATAAACACATGTGAAAACATAAGAAAATTAAATGTTACCATATAATTGGCCTTAATGAGATATGTTATAATTCAAAGGTTCATCATCTTTAACATGACTTTTAACTTGAATCAATCATTCATTCATTCAGCTATTTACTGAGTGTCAACTATGTGGCAGGTGCTGGAATCCACAGTGAACAAGGTAGACTAAGTCTCTGCCTCCCATGGAGAAGACAGACACTACCTAGCGAGTAGATATGTTGTCGTCCCTCGGTATCTGCAGAGGATTGGTTCCAGGAACCCCATGGATACCAAAATGGTCAGATGTTCCTGGTATCTTGATATAAAATGATGTCATATGTACATATAACCCATGCACATCCTCCTGTATACTTCATCTCTAGATGGTATCTTGATATAAAATGATGTCATATGTACATATAACCCATGCACATCCTCCTGTATACTTCATCTCTAGATTACTTGGTATAGCTAAAACAATGTAAATGTTATATAAACATTTGTGCTATTATTTTTATTTGTATTGTTTTATCATTGTATTATTAAAAAATATTTTCAGTACACAGTTGCTTGGGTCCATGGATGCAAAACCTGGGGATACAGAAACCAGGGATATAGAGGCCCAACTGCAACAATCAGCTCAAGCCCAGGTGTTCTAGGTCAGTTCCAGCCCCATCCCTTCCTGCCAACTTCCCTCCTCCTGACTTCTCTACTGACAGAATGAGCAGGGTGGGCACGAGCAGCCAAGGAAGAGAAGTTCTGCAAAGGGCAGTTTGCAAGAGATAGGCACATGGAGAGGTGGGAATGTTTACATCTCTCACCCACAGAGAGTGAAGGACCACCTGCCCAGGGACACACAAAGGCCACCACCACACAGCAGAGGTGGCACAGAGACTTCAGATATGCCTCTCAGTAGAAAAGGGCAACAAAGACTCAAAAAAAAAGTGTCCAGGATTTTAGGTGCTCATCAGGACTCCAGGAACAAACCAAAGTGAGCTGTAGCAGCAAGTGTGATCGCAGGGTTATTGCACCTATCACAACTGCTCCCAGAATGCTCCCAGGTTTGTCTCAATCCTCTGATCTCAACCTGCTTGCTCATGTGACTCATTCTCCTGGCTCCCTCCTCAGTCTCCTAGGCAGAGAATCCTCATTTCATATCCTCCTCATGTGATGACACTCAGGTCTCAATCCTTGGACTTCTTTCCTCCATCCACATTCACTGCCTCAATGATCTTACCTAATCTATGGTTAGTTACATGCATCTAAACACTATTGCTTTTCAATGCTCATCCTAGTCCCCACACTCCCCAGAACTCCAGACCCTTTGACCCAGTAATTCCTGTTGTGGGAATCCACCTAACTGGTATTCATATACGTGCTCCAAGAGACACCTACAAGCAAATTCACTGCAGCATGATTTGTAACACTGGCAGATTGGTAACAACTTAAATACACACCCCCATGGGCAGTCACTGAATAATAATGTTAAGATCTACATGATGGAATACTATATGGCTAGTCTGTTCTGCATTGCTATAAAGGAAACATCTGAGGTGGGGTAATTTATAAAGAGGTTTATTTGGCTTACAGCTCTGCAGACTTGTACAAGAAGCACTGCGCTAGCATCTGCTTCTGGTGAGGATTTCAGGGAGCTTCCAATCAAGGCAGAAGGCGAAGAAGGGGAAGCAGGCATGTCACATGGTGAAAGAAGGAGCAAGAGAGGGAGGAGATGGTGCCCGGCTCTTTTAACCAACCAACTCTTACATATACTAATAAAGTGAGAAATCACTTATTCATGGGGAGGACACCAAGCCATTCATGAGGGATCCACCCCCATGATCCTCCAAACACCTCCCACCAGACCCCATATTCAACACTGGGGATCAAATTTCAGCATGAGATTTGGAGGGGTCAAACATCCAAATGATAGTAACAGCTAAGAAAAATTTTGACCACACATCAGTCACCTGGAAAGTTTCTAAAAATTCAGGCATGATACAGAAGCCACACCCAGACCAATTAAATCAGATCTCTAGAGCAAGGGCCCAGGAATCTGCATTTTAACACATTGACTGCCACACTAGAAAAAAAATTTTTCCCTGGGGCCATGGTGTTTTATTACAAAAATAGAATAAAAACTTTGGAGACAAAACAATCCTTTCTAATTTAGTGAAAAATTTGTTATTTTTTATTGTTTTCTGTACATGAGTCATATGCAACTTGAAAAACAGTTCACAGTGCTCAAGATAAAGAGACCGTGAGTTACATATACTTCATGAGGCCCCAAGGTCAATACTAGCATTAGTTAAATACAACTCACATGGCAGTTAATGTGTTCAAACCCTTAGTGACTGCAAGAACAGCTGCAGTAAAGAATCTCAGGACAAATCACCCAAAAACAAACCAGGTTCCATTGCTCAACAATATGAGCCTGGGTCAGTTTCCTTAACTGCAAAATGGAAAGGCAACAGACCTGCCTGAGAGTTGTGAGGACAGCAAAACACCTATCCGTACCCTAAGGGGAAGGGTACCAAGCAACAGGAAGTACTCAGTGTCAGCTGCAAATGCAAGTATTCACGGCACATTCTGGGGATATGACAAAGTCAACACAGATTTTTTTTTGTGTATGTGTGTACTGTATAAAATAGTGAAAAAATACATATACATATATAATATAAAAATTTTACAAAAGGAGCTATTAGCAACAGTCATCTCTAGGAATAACTCACTTCCATTATATACTCTCCTAACTTTCAAAAAATGTTACCCTATCACAATTGCAAAGAAGTGGAATCAACCCAAGTGCCCATCATTTCATGACTGGATTAATAAAATGTGGTGTATGTACACCATGGAGTACTACTCGGCCATTAAAAAAAACCATTAATACCTTTTGCAACAATCACCATGGAAATGGAGGCCATCCTCCTAAGTATTGCAAGAATGGAAAAACACACACCACATGTACTCACTATTAAATTGGAACTAACCAATC
Organism: Microcebus murinus; assembly: GCF_040939455.1. Taxonomy (NCBI): domain Eukaryota; kingdom Metazoa; phylum Chordata; class Mammalia; order Primates; family Cheirogaleidae; genus Microcebus; species Microcebus murinus. The sequence goes on along the minus strand of NC_134112.1, from coordinate 10,269,187 downwards.
AGCACTCACATGCACAGAGGGAAGTAAAACTCAATGGAAATCATGCAGGTGGAAGGTGGGAAGAGGGGATGGGTGAAATCACACCTAATGCGTACAATGTACACTATCCGGGTGATAGGCACACTTATAACTTTGACTCAAGCAGTAGAAAAGCAATCCATGTAACAAGACATTTGTTTCCCCATAATATTCTGAAATAAATTAAATAAATAAATAAAAGCTGTAATTAACAGCTCTCACTTATGAGTGTAATTTACCTGGGCTCAAATCCTAATCCATTGCTACCAGTGTGTGATGCTGGAAAAACATTTAAATTAAAAAAAAAAAAAAAGTTACCCTAAATCCAACTCCAACTTACAGGAAATAGGACAGAGGACATGCTAAATCACACCACAGAAACAATCAGCAAAATTCAGACAGAGGGCCAGCCATGGTGGCTCACACCTATAATTTGAGAACTTTGGGACACTGAGGCAGGAGGATTGCTTAAGGCCAGAAGTTTGAGGACCAGCTTAGACAACACAGTGAGACACCCATCTCTACAAAAAAATTCTTAAAAATTAGCAGTTGTGGTGGTACATGCCTGTCGTCCCAACTACTCCAGAGGCTGAGGCAAGAGGATTGCCTGAGTCCAGGAGTTTGAGGCTGCAGTGAGCTGTGATTGTGCCACTGCACTCCAGCATGGACAACAGAGTGAGGCCCTGTCTCAAAAAAAATTCAGAGGGAAATTTTAAACGAACAACCTGATTTCTTTTAACAAATTTCAAGGAAATGAAAAAGAAAAAAACAGAGGGTCAGGTATGAGCCATGGGTGTTTGGAGCCTTATTTGTATACAACCCTTTAAAAAAAAATTACAACATAATGACAAAACTGGAAGTTTAAACACTGGCTGAAAGCATTTACAGATAAAATGATATGAGAATTTGGTTCAAAATAACACAGGAGGGAGAGAAATGGGCTGCTGCTGCAATTAGGCAATGAGCACATGAGGAGTCATATTCTCTCTACTGTGGTTTGTTTTTTAAATTCTACTTAGTAAATTTTTGTGAGGTACATATGTTACCTTTTCAATATAAAAAAACAAGCTAGCAAAAAAAGGTAACTATTGCTATAGAAAAATATTAAATAGAAGTTGGTTATTTTAAGAAAAGTTGGTTAGTTTTAAAAAGTGTATCTCAGAAAGTCTGGTATTAGTTGCTTTTTTCTTAATACAACAAAGCAAATAAATCCATCTTTAGCCCACTGAGGTAGTATGGCTTCAATTCCCAATAACTCTCTGGCCTTACCTTCTAACTGTATGATTTTAAGCAAATCACTAGACCATTGTACATCTCAATTTCTTTATCTGTAAAAAGGAAGAGGATCATTGGTTCTCAATATTTTGAAATACACATTTTTTCCAGAGGAACTCCCCCCAGGTGATTCTAATATGTCTCTCCTTCCTCCCCAACCTACGTTCTCCCTGAGACCCTTCCAACTCTGACAGGTTAAGATCCCAGGTCATTTTCTTACATTGCTTCAATATCCAACAATCTCAAAATAAAGTACTACTTTCTAAAAGTGAAGGCTACAACCTTCACTGCAAAATAAAAATAAAATAAATTGCAAAATAAAAAACAAAAATGCAATGTTTCTAAAGAGAAAAAAGGTCCTCCTATCAACCTTAATCAGGTTTTCCTGACTTGTGATTTAAATCAAATCATTTGGAGGCCTCTTACACCTGAGCTTCCTTAAAGAAGGAGCAATTTCAGGGTGAATCATTGGAAAGATGCAATAGCAGCTATGACACAAGATGAGGTGCAGTCCACAGATGGCTGAATCTAAAGGGAAACAGGCGGCCATCCCTCAACCCCTGGCTTTCTATTCCTTATTCTCTCTCCTTGTATAATATGCAGCATACACCCTTATCCAAGAACAAGCGCAACTTTAGGCACACAACACTCAGCAGTGTATACCACAAATTCAAAATCAGCACAAGGAATGCAAGAAATGCTTAGGGTACAACATTCAGCAAAAAAGAAGGCACAGTGTAAGAGTTTTAGAAATATATATATGTATGCATGTTAATATACATAAGAAAAACTATAGAAAATATATTAACTATTAACTATAGAAAATATATTAACTCCCAAAAAGTTAATAGGGAATGGTTGGGATTTTTTTTCTTTCTTTATATACTTGTCTGTATTTTCCAAATATTGTACACTGAATGTAGTCAGAAAGGAAATGAAAATCTTTTTCTTTTTAAGAGAAATAACAATAGCTAGTGCTTACTTGAATGTTCACTCCATGAGAATCATACTAAGCAGTTCTTAAGGATTTACCTCATTCAAGCCTCACCATAGCCTATGGGGTGGGTACTCTGATTATGCCCCCATGGCTCTACAAAGGGGCTTCCTACAATGGGCACCTGAAAAAGCCTCAACTAGCAAAGAAAGAATCTGTTTAAAGACAAACCACAGAACCCAACTTTCTCAGGTAGTGTGAGACTACATGTGGTGAGAAGTCCCAGGCCCAGAGTACAGGCTCCTTTCTGTTCTCCTGATAGCCCACCTGAGGGACATCAAGCGGCCCAGATGTCATGATATGTGCATTAGTGCTATAGAATAATGTTTGTGTCCCCCCCATTCATATGCTAAGTCTTAAGCTCTAAGGTGATGATATTTGGAGGTGGAGACTTTGGGGATAACAGGTCATGAATGTGATTAGTGCCCTTATAAAAGAGGCATTTGCGCTGTCTGCCATGTGAGGATTCAGTGAAAAGACAGAGGTCTAAGAACCAAAAAGTGGGCCCTCACCTGACATGGAATCTGCTGGCACCTTGGACTTCCAACCTCCAGAACTGCACATTATAAATGTCTGTTGTTTATAAGCCACCAGGCTATGGTATTTTTGTTATAGCAGCTCAAGATGACTAAGACAGTAAGCAAAACCAAAGAGACACTAAGAAATAGAACTCAACATGCACTGAAGTGATCACTTCACACAGGACTAGGAGATGAGAAAAGCAGAGTAAATCTCTGCCCCCAATAACTGATGATGCAGGAATAGCCAGCCATAAAGAAACAAGGTGAAAATGAGTGTACACTCAGAGGAGGCACAACTACCTACTGGGGAGAGCAGAGGGACGGAGTGCTGGGAGACTCTGCTGATGAGGTGGAAATAGACAAGAGTGTCAAAGAAAATGAAGAATGCCCACAACTGGGTAGGCAAAGTCAGGAGGTAAAAGCCTGAAGAAGCTGAAGTATTTGCCATGGACATTATTAGGAAACCTGAAACATCTCTTCCAAATAATGCCATTCCCTTCCCAAGAAGTGCCCAGGTCCCTGTAACAGATGCAGCACAAAGGCCACAGCACCCAAAGCAAGGGAACATACTGAACAGTTTCCTCAGGTACCATGCTTGACCACAGGCTTGTCAAACAGTTCCATGATACCCTCTTTGCTGCCACTACTCTGCTTTCCTGTCCAGGGCAGGACAGATAGCCTAGTGGCACAAGGGCCCACAGCATTGCCCATTCAACACCAACAGCATAGGAGTACTGTGTCCATCATCTGAGGAAAAAAAGACACCAAGTCCCAGCACTCAGGACAAAGAAAACTGTTTCCAGGCAGTAACTGACATTCTTATTGCTACTTTCCCCCCCCCCCTTTTTCTCTTTTAAAGAATTCTGTGAGTGATTTATAAAGGAAAAGCTCAGAACCCTTTTAGAGATTTTTGTCAGCACCAGCAAATGCAAAGTCATCATCCTACTACCTACAGCAACACCTGCAGGTCAACAGCCTGAACTGCAGGTACTATGACTTAACACCTGACAGCCTATGCCAAGGAAACCAACACCAAACCCTACTATGATGGAATCCAAGAGATGCACCCTGACAGGCAGCTCTTGAGAGGTAGCTGATTAGTGGCTATATATAACATAAGGTGCTGCAGACTTTGTGCCCCTCACTCCTTCCACAGTATTAATCACGGCTATAAGGCACTGATCACCCAGTCAAGTATTAATACAACATAAACACTGAGACTCTAACAGCACTTTTTACAAAGTCTTTACTATGGACAACTTTAAAACTGTAAAGTACCCTTACAGAATGTAAGCACATTCCCCAAAGCTATCTGTGCAAACAGGGAGATTTCTGTGTGTCCAAATTCTCTCTTCTCTGAAGAATAAACACTGGGGTGGAAGCTATTCTGATCTTCATTTGGAATGTCCTGGTGACAGGAGGGCAAGAGCAAGAACAAAATTCAGGGCATTTGTAGCTTACTAGTTGGGGAGGTGCTAAAATCACAGTGGATCGTGAAATCAGGTCAAGATAAAATTTTCCTCAAATTTCCCCCAACTCACCAAAACAATACTGTGAATGAGATCTATACATAATTATGTATAAATAACAATGCATACTGCAAAAACTTTAGGGCAGAACAAAGGTCCAGGGTTGCCAGGGCCTGGGAGTGGGGACAGGAGATAACTACAAAGAGGTGCAATGGAGTTGGGTGCTAACAGAAATGTCATCTATCTTGCCTGGCCACAGTGGCTCATGCCTGTAATCCTAGCACTCTGGGAGGCCCAGGTGGGTGGATCACTCAAGGTCGGGAGTTCGAAACCAGCCTGAGCAAGAGCAAGACCCTGTCTCTACTAAAAATAGAAAGAAATTAATTGACAAACTAAAAATACATATAGAAAAAATTAGCCAGGCATGGTGGTGCATGCCTATAGTCCCAGCTACTCGGGAGGCTGAGGCAGAAGGATCGCTTGAGCCCAGGAGTTTGAGGTTGCTGTGAGCTAGGCTGATACCATGGCACTCTAGCCGGGCAACAAAGTGAGACTGTCTCAAAAAAAAAAAGAAATGTCATCTATCTTGACTGTGGTGGTGGCTACAAGACTATATTTGTCCAAAGTCATAAACTGTCCAAAAAGAGTAAATTGTACTGTTATATAAATTATACTTTAATAAAACACGAAACAAAGAAATTGTACTGTATATAATAATGAACAGCCCATAATAAAAATACATATAAAATACAAATGCATAAATTTTTATTACCCTGTTTAATTTTCTTCCCCCAAATTTTTAAAATTAAGCAAGCATATGATGTGACTTTGCTATAGAATAAGAAAAGGAAGTGTTTGCCTGATACTGGGTAGAACCACCAGCAAATATGTCAAACAGGAGTCATCAAAAATCAGCATTCTAAGATCTAGACCCTAGGTAACTGATCTCAGACAGAATGCCCAGAACGGGTTTCTGTGTGGTCTTTTAAAGAGTAACTATCTTGGCCGAGCAAGGTGGCTCACGCCTGTAATCCTAGCACTCTGGGAGGCCGAGGCGGGAGGATCACTCAAAGTCAGGAGTTCGAAACCAGCCTTAGCAAGTACAAGATCCCTATCTATCTTTACTAAAAATAGAAAGAAATTAATTGGCCAACTAAAAATATATAGAAAAAATTAGCTGGGTATTGTGGCGCATGCCTGTAGTCCCAAGCTACTCAGGAGGCTGAGGCAGTACAATTGCTTGAGCCCAAGAGTTTGAAGTTGCTGTGAGCCACTGCGCCTGGCCTAAACCTCTTTTCTTTATAAATTACCCAGCCTCTGGTATTGCTTTACAGCAAAACTGGACAGCTACCAAGCAGAAAGGTTAACTTTCCTGAAACATATCCAAGTTTCCACATTCTATACTTAATACTAGGGTAGAACTCACAAAACTAACTCTAATTCTAATCCAGAACACAATTCGTTGGTTCAAGAATTTAAAAATTAGGGTCCCTACAAGACAGGAAGATAGCTATTCTAGTCTATTACTCAGAACCAAAAAAAAAAAAATGCCCTTTTAAAATATTTTAGAAATTATAAAAGGAACACAAAAAATTAAAACAAAATGTATGCTCACTGTAGAAAAATTAGAAAATAGGCCAGGTGCAGTGGCTCACACCTATAATCCTAGCACTTTGGGAGGCTGAGGTAGGAGGATTACTTGAGGCCAGGAGTTCAAGACCAGCCTGAGCAACAGAGGGAGAACCCATCTCTACAAAAATTAAAAAAAAAAAATATTAGCCAGGCATGGTGACACATACCTATCATCATAGCACTCAGGAGGCTAAGGCAGGAGGATCATTAAGCCCAGGAGTGTGAGGTTGCAGTGAGCTATGATGACTCCACTGCATTTAGCCCAGGTGATAGAGCATGAGATCTTGTCAAAGAAAGAAAAAAAAAGGAATGAAGGAATGAAGGGAGGGAGGGAGGGAGGGAGGGAGGGAGGGGAGAGAAAATAAAATAATGGACAAAGATGAAAATGAAAAACAATCATAATTCCACCACTGTGATTACCACTATTGATAACTTATTACCTTCGAGGCTTTTTCTCTGCATATATATAATTTTAAATGTTTTTCAAATTTGATATTAGACTGTGCAGTTTGAATCTTCTTCTTACTTAACTTTTACATAAAAATATCTGTGTAAGTCAAGGTTCAACCAAAGAAACAGAACCAGCAATAGATACAATCCGCCCTCAATATCCATAAGTTTCACATCCATGAGTTCTATAAACAACAGCAGATTGAAAATATTCCCCCAAAAATGGATGCTTTCATCTATACAGAATTTTTCTTGTCATTATTCCCTAAACAATGAAGTATAACAACTATTTACATAGCATTTAGATTGTACTGGGGATTATAAGTAACCTAGAGATGATTTAAAGTATATGAGAGGATGTGCATATGTCATATGCAAATACTATACCATTTTATATAAGGGATCTGAGCAAACATGTTGGTATCCAGTGGGGGTCCTGGAATCCATTCCCCATGATACCAAGGGATGACTGTATTTACTAAAAGATTTATTGTAAGGAATTGGCTTACATGGTTGACTAGCTAGACCAGTCCAAAATCCATATGGCAGGCCACTGTGGAACTCTCTAGAAAATTAGTGCAGCTGCTGTCCACAGGAGGAATTTCTTCAGCTTCAGGGAAGTCTCTGCTCTACTCTTCAGGCTTTCAACTGATGGATCAGGCCCACTCAGATCAGCTAGGACAATTGCCCTTACTTAAAGTCAACTGATTATGGGCTTTAATCACATCTACAGAATACCATCAAAGCAACACCCAGATGAGTATTTGATTCAATAACTGGGGACTACATCCTAGCCAAACTGACACACAAAACTGACCATCACAATACCCAAGTCAATAACCCTTAAAAACATTTTATAAAGGCAAGGCATGGTAGCTCATGCCTGTAATCTCAGAACCTTGGGAGGCCAATGAAGGACAATAACGTGTGGCCAGGAGTTTGAGACCAGACTGGGTAACAGAGCAAGACCGTGTCTCAAAAAAAAAACAACAGTATCTGAAATTTAAAATTCACTAGGTGAGTTTAACTAAAGATTAGAGACTAAAGGAGAAAAGACAGTAAACTTGAAGACAGGGCAACAGAAACTATTCCAAAGGAAGCACAAAGAGAAAAGAGACTTTAGGGGATAGGAAGGAGAGAGCCTGAAAAACACTCAAAAGTCCCAAAGCAGTATAAACACAAAGAAAATCACACCAGAAGCCAGGCGCGGTGGCTCACGCCTGTAATCCTAGCTCTCTGGGAGGCCGAGTCGGGACGGTCGCTCAAGGACAGGAGTTCAAAACCAGCCTGAGCAAGAGTGAGAAACTCTACTAAAACTCTACCCGTCTCTACTAAAAATAGGAAGAAATTAATTGGCCAACTAAAAATATATAGAAAAAATTAGCCAGGCATAGTGGTGAATGCCTGTAGTCCCAGCTACTCGGGAGGCTGAGGCAGAAGGATTGCTTGAGCCCAGGAATTTGAGGTTGCTATGAGCTAGGCTGACGCCACGCCCTGGGCAACAGAGTGAGACTGTCTCGGAAAAAAAAAAAAATGGAAGACGAAATAAAGACATTTTCAGTAAACAAAAGCTGAAAGAATTCATTACCAGCAGACAGGCACTAAAAGAAATATTAAAGAAAGTTCTTCAAGCTAAAGGGAAATAATAGATCTCTACCCTCCCCATCCTATCCCTCCCACTTCCAGACTCTAAACCCTTATTTTGTCCCTTTTCAATCAGAGATCCATACTCAAGACCTGCTCACCTTCTCCTTCAACTTGGTTCACCCATCTAACAATTGTTTTCTCTGAACTCCCTTATTTACCTTGGCCTTTAAGACTCTGCAGTCTTGCCCCGTTCTATCTTTATAAAACTTAGTTTCTCTTACTCCATATTTTAGCAGTCATTCCAAGTTGTTCACTTTGCTTCATTAACTAGAAACTCAATTCAAAAACTCCCCCAAAATCAGGTCAGAGAGAGAGTGCAAAGAGTAGGAAGAACAGAAGGGCAGTCAAGGTAGCTGGGGAACAAGTCGCACCAAAGAAGAGAAAGAGTAGATTTTCCTAAAAACAAAGCAGGCCAGGAGGATCACTATCTGGCAGATAATGCCACAATTCCCACACAAGGACATATCAGATCCTCTTACTCAGACCACAGGGGAGGACTGCATAAGTTTACAGTAGATGAGAAACATAACTCTTGAAAAATGAGTCTAAGTACAGGACAGGGAAACTGTGTCATACTCAAGTGGTACCACTCATTAGGTGCTTGACCACTGGCTCATTTAAAATTCACAATAGCCTAATAAAGGCTATAAGGCAGGTACTATCATTATCACTTTCATTTTACAAAGCAGAAAACCAAGACACAAAAAAGTTATATTGCTTGTCCAAGGTAATACATTCAGGAAGTGGCAGAGCCAGGATGTGAATCCAGTCTATGTAAGACTGCCTCCTCACATATTCATTATACCTCAAGCATGGTGGGTACATCCCAGCAGTGCTCCTGCAGGGAGAAAAACACAAAAGACTCTGGACACCGAGACTAAGCTTCTACACACAGATAAAGTCAGGTATTTGTGGGGGGAGCCAAGTGCTCAAATTTTGGCTCTGGCTCTTAACTGGTTATATGACTGCCAACAGATTATTACCTTAGCTTATAAGGAAGCAAAAAAAAAAAGAAGACTGAAGCCAAATGACCTCTCATCCTATGTAACTGAAGGGCTGTAACGCAATTTGCAAATATTAAGAGCTAAATAATAATTAAGAGCTAAATAATTAAGAGATAAAGAACTGATGTGTTACAAAATAAGAATGAATAATGGACAACCCCCCAATACCAGATGCCACACAAGAAAGAAGGAAGCTACAAAATAGGAATTCCTACCTGGGAAGACCTGGTGGTTCCCTAGGGACTTCAGGAGCATCAGCCACTGCTCCTGGAGCCTCTGCCTCCTCTGAGCCATGGGCAACCGCCTGCACAGTGTCCTGTGTGCCTGGAGGCTGCACTTTCTCTTCCAGAGATCCACCCAATTCTGTGGTAGTGTCAATCTCTATTTCCTGCACTGGTACTGGGACCAACTCCTTCTCAGCTGCAGTGGCCACAGCCCTGGCCTCTTCTTCTTCCTTTCTTCTGATTTTCTCTTCAAGTTCCTTCTTCCTCTTCTCATCATCTTGACGGGCCATGTGGTCAAAGGTTTTGAATACCTAAAATCAAATAGTAATCCAGCAATCAGTTCATCTGCCAGCAAAGTACCACACATTCTGCAGAAATGTGGCAAAATCTGGTAAGGAGAAAACTAAAAAGCAGTAGGGCAAAAAGTTTTCCCACTGGAAAAATGAAAATACCCTAAAATTTCACCAAAAGCTGATAGGAAAATACTCTTTAACAGCAGGTTCCAAAATCAACAAAATCAAAAACTTACAAGCCAAGGCTAACAATATTTACAATACCTCAAGATGAATAGCTAGATGATCTTAGCTGTCATTATTTTTAGACTCCAAACAGTCTTGTTCATAACGCAAAGAACACACACTGCCTTTTAGGCTATCAAGGCACCAAAAATTCAGACTCACAAATAAAAGATGAAAATGTTGAACCTCAATCCACAAAATACACCAGGCTTTACTGAACTACTGCTATCTTTCACCAAATAGCAAGGGCTGAAGGGGGGTATGGGCATTCAATTCAATAAACATCCACTATGTGCCTACAATGTGTAAGGAACACATGCAAAAAAAAAAAAAAATCAAAATGATAACTCCTGCCTCCTAAGAACTCAAAATCCTGGTATGTACACAAGTCCTTAACCTTCTCTAGGACACAGTCACATCCATGAAGGTGCTGGGACCTCTCCACCAGAAAAGTACAGTCAAGATGGACCCACACATGACAACTCTGTTACAAGTAGGTTATAATGGATCCCTTGATACCCTGTCAGACTGTGGGTGGGAATGAGCATTTCTAATAAAAAAAAAAAAAAATCTATGGAGCCTTCTTGGAACAAAGAGAATCTCAACTAGACCTTGAATGAGGGGCATATCTTCCATAGGAAACCACTGGAGAAAATGCCACAGCTTCAAGAATAGGCTCAGAGAAAACAGCAAGAGTTCCTGCAGTAGCTAGAGGAACGAAGGATGAGAGACCAACCTGGGAAAGTGGGTGGGAGTCAGAGTCCAAAGGGCTAGAATGCAGACAAGTATCAAATAATGTTCTGTGGGCTGCACAGGAAGACAGAACAAAAGGGTGCTAACATATGAACTGTGTCAAATGCTTCTACAAACATTCTCTCAGGCCCCTCACAAAAATCCTGTGAAGATGACAGCATCAACATTTCAAAGATGAGGAAAAATAAGGCTTGAAGAGATTAAGCAACTTACCCAAGGTCCAGCCAGCAAAAGAAGAAAGTAAAAAATTACATGGGAAGCACCAAACTACAAGGAGATGATATAGGCAGAGGAAAATCAATAAAATCCTAAAAGGTTAAAAACTGGAAACACCACCAGACCCACTTGTACTTCTGTTGATAATCTGAATCCCTGACTCACTTCCAACATTCATGTTTCCAACACTTTGCATCCTTTGCCCTCAAAGCTGCTCACCCTCCTGATACCCTAGGTCTTCATCTTAACTCCACAAGAGCAAAGCAACAAGGACTCTCTCATAATACCTGGGACTTTTAACACAGGACTCACCTAGGCCCTCAAGATCTGATGGCCTTCATGGTGTCCACTGACTCTACACAGTACATCCAACTTCCTCTGACCTGTCTATCCACACCACTAGGAAGCTCTCTCACATCTCATGGACACCTCAATCTCTACATGTTCTCAGTACTCATTCCAGAGTCACAGAATTTCAGAGCTAGAAAAGACCTCCAATCTGTGACTACCAATTAACCTTCTCAGCTGATAAGATGTGAAATGACTCTCCCAAAATTTCCCAAAAAGTTGCATAAGTAATAGGATACAGTCAGCTTTCTCAATTCTAATGCCGAGCACTTCTCCTAAGCAACACTTCTCAAATTCAACTCCAGAACACAGATTTGTCAAATTTAACGCATGGCATGTCATTCTAAACTCTTCTTGTCTTAAAACATGCTAACATAATTTTGAAGTGGAATGCAATTTTCACATACATCATTCCTGCTGAGCATTATTCAAGCTGTGCATCTAGACCATGCAAATCCTTTAGAATTAGTAGGAAAAGTATGAGAAGCCTTACACTATACCAACAGTCCACTCTCCGAACCAGCAAGGGAAAGCTTTCAAGTTCCAGAATGGTGAAGCCCAACACTGCCATCCAAACCCTCTGTGCCTAATTTTAGCAGAGCCACACAAAGGAGTCTT